>NC_056728.1:268060201-268335201 GCF_019279795.1 Protopterus annectens
ATTGTTTTTTTGTGTTTATCAGGTCATTGAACTGATATCCATGAAAGTGCACTTTCGTTTAAGTGCACTTTCACGTAAGCTTTTCTTTTTCAAAATAATGAAATTTCGAGAAAGAAAAGTATATCCATATATTTATATATATATATATATATATATATATATATATATATATATATACATGGGTCGACTTTGAATCTTAGATAACCAAGTCCACTTTAGTGAAAGTGCATTTACACAAAAATGCACTTTTGCGAATAACACTACAATGAACCACAACAGAAAACACAAAAAAAAAAAAATACAAATGCATTTATGCAGGGAGCAAGCCCCCTTCACTGCCCATGTGGGTGCTGTGCCCCCATCCCTGCTACTTATATATATTTACCAACTCCAAGATCATACTACAGTGGAGAAAATGGAATATTCCCATATCCTCACTGTACTGTGATTTATAACAAGTCTTCGGTGTGGTGTTATTTGCGAAAGTGTATTTTCCTGTGAATGCACGTTCGCTAAAGTGGATTTGATTAGCTAACATTTGATAAAGCATAATTTCAGTGGGTCAAAGTAGACCCATATATATATATATATATATATATATATATATATATATATATATATATATATGGGTCTACTTCACAAACCCGAAATACCACAAAACCGAAATTCAAAAAACCGAGAACACAAAACTGAAATCTGAAAATCATGAAAAGTTACAAACCCAACTCCCACATCACCGAAACTGTAACACACCAACCAACCAACAATAAGTATATTACAATAAAGGCACAGCAAAGCAAGTCCTACAAACATTATCCTGCAACATTACATGTTTGTACTACATACCTGACAAAACTAAAAGTAAAGGGCACAAGTTATAGTAAACGGAACTATGAAACTCATAACTATCACTAAAACAACAGCAGACTACCCTATCAAAACTGAAATAACTTACCCCATCTCACTTAAAGCCCTCCCACCAACCAATGCCCACAAAGAAAAAAATATTCCACTAAATATTCATGACGGTAGCTATAGCATCAACATGAATATTCATCACATAAACTTACATTTCACAAAAGAAATAAACATTATTTAAAGTTAAGTTTTTGCAGGGGTACTGTGGCCCCCAAATCCCCTGCAACTTTACTATACCAATTCTGAGATTTCACTACAATGTGGAAATGAGCGGATTTCCTTTTCTGCTCAGCTTGTACACTAGCTTTCCACATGTTCAGTCTTTTGAACATCGGTGTTGTGAAGTTTCACTCATGTGAAACTTCAACTTTCTGGTTTCAGTCAAATGAAAGTCAGTTTACTGACATTTTGGTAATGTAGATCTATATGTGTGTGTGTGTATATATATATATATATATATAAATATATATATATATATATATATATATATATATATATATATATATATATATGTGTGTGTCATATATATTACTTTCTGAAATATATCTAATGTATAGTCATGTTGTATTTGTAACATACACCAGATACAGATGGACTGCTGACTCATACATGGCTTTCACTTCAGTCATGGAAGTATACACACAAAAAATAAGTATTTGATGTGTTTATACTATACTGTACAGAAGTATACTGGGATACTAGTATAAATAAGTATCTGAGCTTCACTCACTTACAGTTATGTTATACAGGGCCTATGCAGCCTCCTTGTTTATTTACAAGGACTCAGTACTTGTTATTCTAGTAACTGCTACAGTACATACTAAATCCTCTTTGAGGTTGAGAAGCACATATTAGAATAACTTTGTGGGAACAACAATTTCTCAGGGTGATAATCTGTTAGCATGTGGAGATTCTCACCCATCCTAGGATTCTGGCAGAGTAAGGTGAACCTGGCTGTGTCAGTCCTCCAGCTCCTGGGGCATCCTCCACTGAATGTCATCATATCAATGGTGGACCTGGATGGCTGTCTGGTAAATCCTTGTCCTGATGTAAAGCTTTATGTAAATGGTATTCCACATGTTAATCATCACAAAATGTCCTTTTAAGGGTTTGCATCTTGCCTTCATGTGCAATGTGCACATGGAGAAGGCGATTGATTTCCTAGCCTATCAAATTTGGTGCTCAGACACACCTCAGTAGCCTCTCACTCACCATTTTACTTGTTAATTTTTATATTTGGAGTACTGGAGGGGGCAGGCTTTATCTGTACACATCAGACACGTCCTGTCTAGCTTCAGTGATATTGGCAGTTATCTCTTATATACACCAAGCTACAAGTTCTGACATTGAAATCCACATCTTTAAACCAGCACTTACTAATGTGATTCAGAAACAGTCTATGCTAATGAACCTCATTTTAATTATTCTGGGTGCAAAAAGTACATAAGATGGCTGTTAATACTGTTTTTCCTAAGGCTGTCTTCGGTAGCAGTGAACCTTCCAGATTTATATATGTTAATAATTCTAATTTATTCGATTGTGTGTTGTACATACTCACGACACTCATTAATTGATATGGAATGTGTTGAACTGCGAAGGACTACATTGATATGGTGGCAATAACTGAGAATTACAGAATTTCTGCCTATGTTTTGTAAAAAAATCATGACATAAGAGGTGTAAGTTGTATTGCATTTATGCTTGCTGTTTGGCTAGTATTTACAATTAATTTTTATGGCATTGTACTCTAGCACAAAACTACTCTTTGTCTCACTGAAACAGCTAAAATAGCTTACCAAAAGTTGTGGACATCTGCAAATTTTCTACAAGTATAAAGTACTGCCATGCAAAATTATATATTTATTCACAATATTTGTGGACAATATCTTGGGCCTCTTGATTCCATATATCAGCATTTTGGCCAGCCTTACATGTGTGTGAATAACTTACTAATCATACATTGCAGACAGAGGTGGATCTTGGTCAAATGGAGCCCTACCTAGAGTAATGGATCACACCCCCTCACACAACTATTCTGGTGTCGCAGTAGGTGGCTATCTCTGCCCATTTACTATAAACACTGTTCAAACCTGTCAGTGTGCATACTATTTTCTTCTTTACTTCTACAATGATTACAGATATTTGGATTTAATTTAAAAAATTTATTTCAAACACAGATAGCCATTTGCTAAACAAATCAATACAATCTCACAATGAAAGCAAACTTAGCATGAGCAGTAGCAAACTTCTTTGCTCTTCACACTCACATTCATTGAAACTGCATTGAAACCCACATTCATAGAAAATGCATCTGGCCAGTGGTGGATTAACTGTACCTTTGGGCTGTTTTCAAACTGTGGGACCCCTGCACATATTCTTAGGACCATACATAAATGCATGTGTTTTTTTTTAAACCACCTTCCTGTTTGTATTACATTATATTCCTTGTTTAATGCAGCAGCACTTGTTAGAGTGTTTAAATTTGTGTTTTTTAACATTTCTCCAATAAGCAGTGAAACAAAATACATGAACCAATAATGACAAAACTAGCTATTTCAGTATATTTCAACCATAAAGGCCGCTCAGACTGTTGTCATTATAATCTACCAGCATCAGTCAATATGCATAATCTCTGCTGAAGCAAAAGTCATATGAATAATTCCACATTAAAGAGAACTGTAACTAATCAAGAGGTTGCTGCTGGCACACAACTTTGCATTTCAGTACTTCATCTACAAATTCAGTGTCTGCTGCCCTTGAAGGATAAACTACCTATGTTACATTAAAAAAATGTTGTGTGTCAATAATCAATCTACTTGATGTGGAAAGAGAGCCCACACTCTTCTGCACCAAATGCAAGCATGCAAACTGTTGGGTTGGGTGGATCTGACTCTGATTGCAGGTATATTGCTTGCAACTTTTCTTATTGCTATGTAACATTGTAATGGTTGTCTGATTTCAATCACCTATTACTGTTACAAATAATCCCTACAGGAGCACTGCAGTTGTCTGCTGGGCAGGATAGCAGATATGATGTGCAGGGACTGAATCTGGGTGGATATTACCAGCTGGGTCAATGCCATTGACAAGCACAGGAGGACACCCAGAGAATGCAGTGACATGATTCTTCATGCAGCCTCACACATGAACCACTACGGATGCCAGCATGATACTACAGGAAGGACCTACAGTTCTAGCACCAACACAAACATGGTTGTTTATGGCATCACACTACCACCCCAGTCATTGTTAATGTATACAAGGTGGCAGCATTGAGGCTGGCCTCCCAGACACACAGGTATGGCATTTATTAATGTACCTGACATTTAACACATTAGTACAGATGATACAGCAGATGAACATTACTACCATATTATATTTTCCTCAGTGATACACTGCAGTGGAATACAGGATGCATTTTCAAGTGATGACATGCCAGGTAAAAGGTTCTCTTTGTCACATCTTTGTACATATATTACTTGTGCTGGCATGATGCTCACATGTACTGCATTACAGGGCCTTCCCATGTTATCAGGCCATGGAGAGGAAGACCAGGTACATACAGCATGACATAAGAGTAGTAGAGGTTTACCTGCATTTGTCAATATTGTATCATATGTTATCCTGTGTCATCATGTGTAATGTGTGCTTTTATTTCTGCCTTTGTTATTGCAGCTTATCCACTTCCTGGTTCTCCTCAGACTCTTCCAGTCTTCCACTGATCCTGACACAGAATATAATGTGATACAGAGCTGATGACGCAGAAGACACTGCAGTTGGAGTTACTTTGGCCAGCCTTGATGTAGACATTCCTTTAGCCCAAGATATCTCCAGTGAACCCAGAAAGTCTGTTGGAAGTGGAGCATCAGCTACTGGTTAAGAAGAAGACCTTAGGTAACAGTCCCGACATGAGTCCGACAGTGCTGGTGAGATGGTTCCACAGTGGACAGCAGACAGCCATAGGGCAGCACATGCCCAGGTGGCAGTGAAGTATGGATGTATCTCAGAAGGTGTACATCTGCTGTTACCATCATAGCTCCTGCAACTGACCATGTAGTACAGCACATTCATGTGTTGCATGAGAGTTGGGAGCTCAGACATGGTTATAGGCAGCACTAGCTGAACATCAAGATGGTGTGGCATCGATTTCATGCTCAGTAAAGCAACTTGTCTCAGCTATGTTTGAGCAGTGGCACAATAATATGTGCATCATCATTGAGAATGGGAGAACTCTTCTGCCCCTACCCATGACAATTTGTCATCCATAGTGCATGTGCTGCAATGCGCACATAAAGCTGTTGTGGGTCATTATGCTTAGACTCAAACTGACACATCAAAAAGCATATTGCATGCCACTGCACAGACCCCTGTTATGTCCCAGCCTATACAGGGCAAAACCACTAGCTCTGGGGTAAGTAAGTCTGAGGTTTCCTCACATGACAAAGGCATACAAGACTGTGGCACAAGCCATCAGCACTGGTGACCTTGTCTACATTAGTGTTACTATGGCAGGTATCCCAGTGTTTATGTGACCGCAGATGTATCACCCTACACTTGAGGTGATGATGACCGCTGTGCTGACCATGGCACACTGTGCAGGCTAGTGGTCTTTGACAAGTATGATACAGCAGGAATACTAATTTTCTAGCATTTTATCAAAGTACTTTACTGCATTTTAAGTGTCACATACATAGTTCACAAGTCTGACACATAATGATAACCTGACATGGCAATTTAAGGCAGACAATATAGTGTGGTATATATGATTTGCTGACTAGCATGTTTCACATTCTGCTACAGTTGCATTTTTAACATATCACATGCAGTTATTTTGCCATCATTATGTTAAGTCATTGCTAGTAAACATGTTCCTATTATTTATCACAACTACATGTAAAGGTATACATGGAACAGCATGCCTTTGTTTCCCATGGTATGTTTTTTGTAGATACAGTCAATGAGTAATCTTCACATCTACATAACACATGCACTCCACAGGCTAACAGCACAGGCTTATCTTACTAACACTTCCATTTATATATGATGCAACATGCATAGAGGATCCACATGTCATGCTATCATGCATTCACCAACATGCATAATACCCTGCTAATCCTGGCTCCTTTACTTTTCCTCACAGGTTCATTTTAGATAGTTTTGGAGCACTACAATTATATGTACAAGTGTGCTGTCAAATGTTTTTCAGGTGCCTCAGCCACAGTCACAGATACACTGCCTTTAGAGATCATGACATTCTTGGCTGGGTGCCATATGTGTCCAGTGTCACTGTTGTAACCTGCATGGCATGTGTCTTGCTTGATGTCTGCATATGTCAGATGTTGCTTTGGTAGGGTGTGCAGCCTACACAATGGCAATAATTCAGCCACACCATGCTGGTAATGTTCCATGTGAGTTACTTGCTCTCACACTTCACTTCTGTGCTCTTATCTGATTATTGTAGTCTGTTACTTCCACTCTTCTTACTCCAAAACAATCAACATCCTACACACACACACACACACACACACACTGTGCCACTAACATGCACAACAGTCCACATGTGCAAAATGTATATCCTGGCATTATGTGTAACAGTGGCATTGAACTTATGCAAGCCTTAAAGATACAAGTATGTGTGCATTAGTTGCTGTACATGCACTATGTCCCCTCTTCTATAATAATTGTGTACTTCCTTAAAAATGTCTTCATACATTTCTTCTATCTGTTACTGCATGGTATATAACTGATGTTGCATGGCATAGTTTAGATAATTTCATGGGAAGTATGATGTTCCTCATGTACAGGTCACATTAGAATTAACGTGCCGGTCATATGTGGTGCTGATATGCCATCAGCATGGACTTGGACACACATCACATGTTCATCTTTGTACATGTGTACATCCTGTATGTATCCCTTTCAACCTCTTAGTGCAATAAATCTAGACAAGGCTCAACAAAATGGGGGGACAAAGGCACAAAAGTATGGACATATTTAAAATATTGCTCTTATAAACTTAGAAAGTTGTTAGAGTAACAGGATTTCTTTTAACATACATGTTTTGAAGGATTTGAAGTTTGAAACTCAAATGTATGTCATTATTTATTGACTTCAGTCCTCAGATCATCTCAGCAATTTGTCAGAGAGCTACACATTTTATGAGGAACATGCCAAAAATACGAGTCAAAAATCTGGACATTCTGAGAAAATGAGGTATGACTTTATGTCATGACTTAAAGCTTAAACCAGACATTGCCATTTTGCCTGAGCCAAGCGTATATGACTGCAGCCTTCATCACCCATTCCTGATCATCTTGTGAAGCATGTGGTGGCTTTCCTTCAGAATTCTGGTGTTCTTGGGGTAGATCACACACACCAATGACTGGCAGGCCACTGCGCTTGGATATAATCAAATTATGCAGCATGGCACTCTTGGTGACCAATTGTGCAGCCTTTTGTGGTATGTACTACATTGCATCATCAAATGTGTTAGGACATCTGAATCCAGATTTCATCATGCCAGACATTTGCACAATGATGTTCCATGTAGCAATTTGTAGTCTGTTAAATGCATCCTCAGTAGGCATGGATGGGGCTATGAATGGTGACATGAACCTGTTGATAGATATTAACATAACATTAGCATGGCTGCATTATACATAGTATGAGACATAGAACAAATTTTTCATACATAGTTATACTTAACAAGTGGTAGCCCCTTAGGGTTCTCATCATCTTGAAGCATTATCCTTTGGGTATTCTCCCTCCAAACAGCAGCATCATGCACACTACCAGGTCTGCTGCCATCAGGTTAATGATTAACCCATCTGCTGAGCACACTACCTAATAAGTGAGCAATGCCCCCCACCTTTCTGTTGAAGTACAGTTTTGCACCCTCTCCAGAAGGGGTTTTGACTGGTACCTGGATGTTATCAATTTCATCAAAGACATAGGTAAAATTGGTTATGGCATAGAACCATTCCATGGCAGACTGGTGTTCCCATGGTGCCCTTGGGAAGCATATGACGTCATCTGCCATGCTGCACATAGCCGCCTGGAGCTCTCCTAGTATACAGCTAACAGCTATGGGTGACACTCCTATGGTATCAATCATGTGCTACTGAAATGTTCCAGAAGCCTGTATACCAAGGCTCAGACACATCTTGCTTCTTCTGCGAGAGGCTTAACCCACAAACTGTTTGACACCCAGAGCCTGCACCAGCTCTCTATTTAGTCCATATCAATCTATTATTTCTTGATGTGAAAGCTAGCTTAACTGCATCCTGGCTTGCTGCTCTGCTCAGCATCTGCAGGTGTTAGGACGCATTTGCAGATCATCCGCCAACTTCAGCTGTAGACCCTCGACCTGCTGTAGGGTGTTTATTACAATATTTATAATTCTCAGTTATTCTGTGTATTTCATGTATATACATATCAAAATTGCAAGTAAATATAATTTGTTGATCAATGTCATTCTGTCAGCACTAGTTTGACACTTTTTATTGTCATCAGGCACAAGTGTTGTGTTTTGGAATTGGGTATAATTACGCAGAGTTCGCAATTATCTTACACCATACCCATTAGCCTATATGCCTTAGTTTGCTGAATACCAACTTCAGCATGCTGTGTTGGGTGTAACTTTCTTTTGGAATCCAGTTCCATATATTTTGAGATTCCTCATGAAGTTCTGAATTTGCTTTCCTAAAAGATGAACAGCCATCATTACAAAGGCTAGTGTTCGCTTTTTGTGTGCGTGTGCGTGTGCGTGTGTGTGTGTGTGTGTGTGTGTGTGTGTGTGTGTGTGCATGTGTGTGTGTGATTAGCCATACAATTTGTAGCACTTACCTGTCATGATATCCAATTCACCATCACAATTTAGTCACTTGTTACACTGTTTCCTAGAATTAACACGTGTCTGTATTCTCCTTTCTGAAGGGTGACTATCATTACAAGGCTGGGAAGGATCTGTCTGAGGAAGAAGAGGTGAGTATTCCAGGACAGATAGATATACAAATGAGGATGGATGACTGTGCAGCCAAATCTGAATCAGTTTAGAAACCGACTTCATCTGCCCCACAGATTGCAGACAAAGGCAGCCATGATCAATAAACTATTTGCTGCAAAACTGTTAGCTGTAGGTGAAACATAAATAGTTTGTGTGTGTATAGCATCATGGCCTCCTGATTCAGGTAATAAGAGACAGTAAAGGCCCCTTTGCTGGCTACTGTGCTACCAAACAGGCATGTTGTTTCAATTTTTAGAGTTATACTCAAAGAGCATTGTTGCTCAGTTCATTTCTGGTACCATTTGTTAGGGTATCATGATATATATTATGAATTAAAGTGAACAGTAATTGATTTAATAGTTATATATATATATATATATATATATATATATATATATATATATATGGATATAGATATATAATATATATAATAAATTATATATATATATATATATAAAATAAATTATTTATATATATATATATATATATATATAAATTATATATATATTATATATATATATAATAAATTATATATATATATATATATATATATATATATATATATATATATATATATGGATTTACTTCATTTAAATGAAAGTACGTTTAAATGAATCCAACTTACCCGAGCTGATTCCACTGAAACCTCTTCATAATGAATGCATGGACTGCCGAATTCCTTTCCCTTTTGTTGTGTCTTTCGGCTTTTTCCCGGTTAGGGGTCGCCACAGCAGAACTCCGGTCCACTAATGATTGGTAGTTGATTTTTACGTGCCGAGTTACCAGCCCTGATGCACAACCTTCAACGAAGGTACGCCCATTCACACGTCTCCATGCAGAAGACGCTCAAACTGGGAATCGAACCGGACAGCGTCTTACTGTGAGGTGACAATGCTACCGCAGCACCACCACTGCGGGTAAAGATAGTTGTTGTGTCTTTTGGCATTTCCTGGTTAGGGGTCACCACAGTGGAACTCCGGTCCACTAATGATTGGTAGTTGATTTTTACGTGCCGAGTTACCAGACCTGACACACAACCTTCAATGAAGGTATGCCCATTCACGCATGTCTCCACGCAGAAGACATTCTAGCTGAGAATCGAACTGGACAGCATCTTACTGTGAGGCGACAACACTACTGCAGCACCACCACCTTTCCCAATGAAAGGAAAAACGTGGCCATCATGGTAACGAACTGAAACATAGCAAAACTAAACCCACCGAAGTGGAGGGCTGTGCCCCCCATGTTGGAGGCTTTGCCCTCAGACCACCCCCCCACATAAATATACCAACTC
Source organism: Protopterus annectens (assembly GCF_019279795.1). Taxonomy (NCBI): domain Eukaryota; kingdom Metazoa; phylum Chordata; order Ceratodontiformes; family Protopteridae; genus Protopterus; species Protopterus annectens. Next base: position 268,070,419 of record NC_056728.1, read on the forward strand.
TGAGATTGCACTAAATGGAAGACAGGGCACAGTTCACCATGGTGGCCAAGTGGTTCCTTTCACAGTGGAAGGAATTCGGCACGCCATGCGTTCGTTATGAAGAGGTTTCAGTGGAATCAGCTCAGGTAAGTTGGATTCAATTAAATGTACTTTTGTTTAAATGAAGTAGATCCATATATACACACACATATATATATATATATATATATATATATATATATATATAAAATAAATAACATATATATATATATATGTATGTGTATATATATATATATATATATATATGTATGTGTATATATATATATATATATATATATATATATATATATATATATATATATATTATTACAGTATGTACCATAATGTCTGTTGCATTACACAGTGATTTAATTCATTAACCAATCATTTGTCTTAGCTGAGGTATCATGCAGGAGTCAAGGTAACACAAAAACATGCAGATGATAGATCTGTGCTGCCAGCAATGGAGAAACATGCAAACATTTGCCTAAACCAAACACATACAGTAGGAAAAAAAAGGAACTGCAATCTTCAAGTGGAATGGGTTATGACAGACTTTTTTCACAGTCAGTAAAATAAAATCTGAATTTCCAACCAACAACAGTGAATACCTTAGCTAAATATGTACAGGAGTGATTTAATTCACAAATCAGTAATTGTTCAAGTGTGTCAAAGGTCCATACTGAGACTAAATGACATACTGACCCAAAAGTAAAAGTTGACAGACTTATCTAGAAAAGTCTGCCTGTATCCAGTTTCACATACCCTGAGGTAAAATGAACCATAGTCTTCAATGGACTGCCATTTGGTAGGCTTTTCATTTCACAACCTGTAAAATAAAATTTGTCAGTCTAAAAAAGACTGTCACTAGTGTTACAGCTCGGAACTGATTTATTTCAGAGATTGGCCTAGTGCTGCAGCTGGACACTGATTTATTTCAGAGATTGGCCTAGTGCTGCAGCTGGACACTGATTTATTTCAGACTTCAATCATTCTTCAGGTGAGGTCCAGCTGTACAGTGCTGATTGGTTGCTACAAAAAATGAACTGCTAGATCTCAGTAGGTCACACACTGAAAAGAAAAGCTTACCCAGGCCCAGAGCAATATTTCAAATCTGTTCTACCCGTTCTTTTCTTTTCTTAGAATGAGCTGTATATTAGTAACCTGTAATTCCTATAAAACTCATGCACAACTGAGAGAAAGGATTCCTGACAAGCTATCAAATAATTTGTGATTGTCTCTCACAACTGCAATCACAAATGAGCAAAAGCCTCCAAAAGCAACTAGCATTTGAAACTAAAACAAAAATGAACAAACAAGCCCCCCTCCTCCCTAGGTGTGGGGGCCCTACTGTCTTACCCTTGATACTTATATATATTAACTTTTTGTTTGTTTGTTTATTTTTTTTTTTAATCATCACAAAGAAAGAGGAAATCCTACTAAACCAGCAATTCAACTTCCAGGGAAAAACTCAGCAGGTGCACCCTAGTGATCACACAAATGAGTTCCAACAAGTAGTGTTTTGTGGGTAAGCCTGGATCCCAGGAAATATCATACTAACGTCACCTCCAGAACACACACTCACACACACTCACACACACACACACACACACACACACACACACACACACACACACACACACACACACACACACACACACACACATGCATCCACACATACACACACACACCCCTCCTCACAAACACACACACTCTCTCACTGTATGTTTAGAGTCATTTTCACCTAATTAAAATAACTTTGTTATGAGTGCACAGTTGTAAACTTAGAAGCACAACCACACATGAAAAATGCTAGTAAATGAGAATGAAATTCAACTGCAGTGTGACCTTTGAAGCTGTCCCCACGGTTAGTGTACCACGAACGTGATGAACTCACACAGAGGTAATGGTATAATAAAATTTGCCCATGAATGGCACATTTTCTGCAGTTTTTCCTTTCATGGCTCTTCCTTTGCTGGTGGTCTCCATCGAGTGATCATACTGTCCACAGCACCTTACCTCAATTCCAGCTTGTCTAAATAACAAACCAGAATGACTCTGAGCACTCTTTCCCTCATGGTGCTTTTCTCGCTGCCCTTACCAGTTTTGTTTCCTTCACACTACCCACAACAGTCAATAAATTCACATGGCTGCACCTTATCTCTTTCCATACCTCCTCTGTGATCTTTGTCTCTCCTGGCTCCCAAACACACCCAAGCAGTTATTTGTAATACTATGTCTAGCTGTGCTCACTTCTGACCTTATGAGAGTGGGCAGCAGCAGGAAGGTTCATCAGCACCTTGCAAGTGTTGCAGGCATTTTTTTTATTGGGCCTTTTAATACTAGTTGTAGCGCAGTACCTGCATATAAATGCAAACAAGGCACATTCCTCTTTCCACCTAAACTCTTAACAGTAACATGATAGTTATGTTAAATTCAGATGCAGCATACTTCATCAAAACAGAAACAATCTGTTATTTGAATTAAGTTATATAAGTCATATAAGTTATCATTAAAAAAATGTCTGACACTGAAACAGAGTACTCACATGAGGGAGAGTGAGCACTGTTATGTGATTTGAATGCATCCATATATGATGAGTTTGTTTGTGTATGTTGTGTGTGTGTGTGTGTGTGTGTGTGTGTGTGTGTTTATCTATGCAAAGTAGCCCAAAAACAAACATTACTAAAAGCTAATAATGAAGTTGGCTTCTTTATTAAAGAGTTGCAGACCACATTTTTACCCAAAAGGCTTTGCAATTCACAGTCTATCATTAACTGAAGCAAGTACAAATCTTAATCAAACTTCCCAAGTATTATGATCAGTCATGTGATTCAGTATGATGTAAAGAAATACAGAAATTCAGAAACTGAAAATACCACATCCAGCACTGAAATTCTTAAGCATTCTGTATGGCTATGTTGACAAAGAAACCGTTCTTCCATAAAAAATGTAAATTAGCAACACTGATATATCTCAGAGCCAGTCCTTTGCTATAATCTACTGTCTTGTGCAATAGATGAATAACTGTCATCAAAAATATATATGTATAAATGTCCACATGATGTTGACAAAATAAATGTACTACAATTAGATGGCCAAGAGATAAATTAGTCTCTCCCAACAAAAGTAATATGCACATAAATATCCTTTGTAATGTAGTGCTACGTTCCCATGAATTAACTGACTCAGTTTAGTAGGCCCCCAGTATAGGAATTGATAGTATATTACATCCAAAGAAGTTTATAAATAAAGCAGATAGCTAATATTTATAATGATCGATGGCTGGACATAAATAATAATGAAACCTGATGCTTAGACTGCAATAAGTTTTTTGCGTCTGTATATGGATGGATTGATATTGGGAGACCATCCAAATGATAAGTCCAGTAATAAATCTGATGTTTAATCTCATGAAAATGAAAAAGTATATACACCCATAAAATGTCATGCGAATGCTAGGCAGCTTTTATGTAAGTCAGTTGACACTATTCAATAATCCTCAAGTGGGAAGTAGTATATATATATATATATATATATATATATATATATATATATATATATATATATATATATATATACACACACATATATATATATATATATATATATATATATATATATATATATATATATATATGTATAAACCTATTTAAATTTAAACCGAGACAAGTACTTCAAAACTAAACATCATCAAACCTTCAGTTTGCTGTTTACATCAACAAAACACCAGCTGCTGCAAATATATATATATATATATATATATATATATATATATATACATTTTCTTAAATTTTCTTGGGGGGGGGCAAGCCCCCTGTGAAGGAAATGAAAACACTGTCATCTGTGTTAGCATGCTTGACAGGAGATTTGTGCATATTCTCAGATTAACTTGCATTGTATGCTAGCATACCTGATTGTGAAAATGTAAATAAGTTTTACAATGTTGAGTATCTCCCTGTTTAAACAGGATATTTAAAGAATCTGTCAGTGTTTTGATACAGTTCTAATTGCACATGTTTGACAGGGAGATTCTAAAGTACCGTGGAGAATCAGCTGAACAGTAGGTGATGTCATTTGAATGTTCCTGGTTGCTAGGTGATTATTTGAACAGCTGATTAACAGGAAAAATAACTTTTTTTCAAACAGCTGACTGTTATTTTTAAAATATAAGACATTTGAGACTGTTAAGCTTTGCAGGTAGTCATGTACTGAGCAATTTGTGAAGAGCAGCTGTTAATGAAGAGTTGCAGTCAGTGGACACCCATGAAAGATAACTCACCAAAAACTAAGTCTGCATTTGTCTTGCTGTTATGTATTGAATTAGATAAGGGACAGTGTTCTCTAGTTAGATTAGGAAAGTTTAGTTATTCAGAATTTTTCTAGAATGATGGATTTCTATCCTACAGTTTAATTTTACATTTCGGGTGATTGAATTCTGGTGTTTATTGACAATTATTGATTTACATTATTGTAATCATTTTACTTATTATTAATTTTTTCATTACTTTACATTGTGGCTGGAAATCAGTGTGCTCTTTAGAGATTATAGAGTGCTTATACCCGTTTGATACTCCCAGGTCACCTCAAAGGCCAGGCCATTTCCGGTCATAGCTATCATTTATTTTAATATTTAATTTTCATAATTGGATACCCCTTTAGAAGGGCATCAAGACACTATTGATTGGTGGCAGCATTATCGTACTATTCTGGAAAAGGGACAGAGCTGAAAATCTGTGTCAGGCTTTCCCAGAAGTGTTTGGATGTGTGACATTTAAATTTACTTTGAGTGTGTTTGCATTAGAGGTCTTAAACTGGGACACATTGCTCTGAAGTGTGTAATAAGGAGTACATTAAGGGTGGACAGAAGTATACAGCACATCCTCAGATTATTGAGCATGTTCCTGTTGTCTCTCAGGGGAAAATTGTGAAATATTATTCCTGTTTAAGTGACAGTCTTACATTGGAGTCAGTAGTGAGGATTGAAGCTCCTTAGTTACTGACCCAGCATAGTAAGGGACATCACATTTATTGTTGGCAGTCCGGTGGGGTATTAGCCAGACATCACATTTGTTGTTTGCAGTCTGGTGGGGTATTGGGCAGATGTCACATTTATTGCTGGCAGAAGTGGGATTTTTAATTGAATTTCAGTAGCTTGTGGGTAGTTGTCATTAAGTTGTGCACTCTTGACAGCCATAAGTTAAACATTCAGAATTTCAATCCACCACAGTTTTATGTATTGTTTTAGACAGATAGCTATAGCAGGCAAGGATATCAGCAGAAAACTTTAGCAAGATGACAAAGATCCAGTTGTCTAAGGAGTGTGAAGCCAGAGGATTGATGCATGCCAACCTGACCAAAGAAGCAATGATTTCAGCTTTGGTTGCAGCCACAGCTCAGACCAGCCTTTTAGAGGATATCCAATTTGGTGTTGGTGATGTGCATCATGCTGAGATGAGACAGTCCACATTTTCTTCAGGGGGCCTGAGACTCTATCTGGAGTTACAGAGACTGTGCCTTGAGGCCAGGGAGAGAATGCAACACCTGGAGGCTGAGGAAAGGGAGAAGCAGCACTGATATGAATTGGAGGTTGAAGAAAGGGAGATAATGTGATGCCTGGATGCTGACTAAAGGGAGAAACAGCATCAACATGAACTGGGAGCTAAATGACTGGAGACTGAAGAGAGACTGTGCTTTGAAGCCCAACAACATGAATTGGAGGTCAGACATTTAGAAGCTGAGGAAAACGTGAGACATTGCCGGTATGAAGTGGAGCTTCTTACCTTTCAAGAGGGTCATGGAGGTAATGGGAAAGAGAATAACCAGACCCCAGAAACTGTAAAGATCAGTAAACTTTTTCCTCAATACAGGGATGGGGATGACTTTGATAGCTTTAATCATATTTTTGAGAGGGTATGTAGACAATTTAATGTTGATTGTGAGGTCTGGGTTTGGCTCCTGACTCCCTTACTCCATGTAAAACTGTCCAGGTCATGTCAAAATTGTCTGATGTAAATTGTTTGAATTATGTTAAAGTTAAGAACTGTCTTCTAGATTGTTTTAAACAAACACATGAAGTTTACAGAAAAAAGTTACTTGAACATAGATGCAAGGCAGATGAAAGTTTATGTGATATTATTACTGATTTAAATACTTTCACAGATGGGTGAATGGATGTCAGGTCACCACCTTTGAGGGACTGGCAGACCTTATGGTGAGAAAACAAGCCCTCAGTACTTTTTCTGATGGCACAAGATTCTGGTTAGCAGAGTAGTTGGGGAGAAAAGGAGATCTCTACTTGACAAGCAGGGCACCACTGCATAGGAGAGGGATACCCAGTGCTGTATATGGACATAAGGGAACCCATGAGGCAGTTTAAACCACTCCAACAGAGTACACCAGTAATGGGAGAACTACTAATCCAAGTGCACAGTTAGGGATTAGATGTTTCAAATGTAACCAGAGGGGACACATAGCAGCCAATTGTTATTGAGGCAAGGTGAGAAACAGAAGGTGAGGGAGCCAGTACGTATGGATGGCAAACTGCCAGTGGCAAGTTGTTTAGAAACAACTGGGGTGCTAAATTATAACCAAAATGTATATCCTATCTTAGTAGATGGTAAATAAGTAACTGCTCAGAGGGACACAACATCTGATATAACCATTGTGAGTCCTGCAGTGGCTAGAGAAGAGCAGTACTTGCTTGGGCAGTCCAGTCCAGTCAGAGTATTGGGAGGGACCTCATTCTAAAAAAGCTTTGGCTGGGGTTCATCTTGAGTGGGAGGGTGGAAGTAGGTGTGTTCAAGGATATTCCTGCAGATGTCCTGATAGGGAATGACTTTGACGATGCAATACCTTGTGCACATGCAGTGGCATGCAGTCAGGCTTGGAGACAGGCATGTAGGTCTGGTAGCCTGGGAGAGACCCAGAAAAACCTCATACCTGATGTTGGTCACAGAACTGGGTGGCACTGACTGAAGTTAATGATAGTAATGATGGTTATGATGAACCAGATGAGACTACATTTTTAGAAGAGGAACAATTTCCTCAATTGAGGAGGTCTGAATGCCTCCAACAAAGATACAACAGGGAACCCCCAGGTCGAGGGGCCCACACTACGAACAGGGGTCGAGGGGGGTACATTGTGAATTGAAGGGAGAATTGGAGAGGGGAATACCGGGGCAGGAGATAATTGATGATGGTAAAAGCCTGTGTTATTGTGAAGAATAAAACTGGTGATTTTAATGTGTTTAACTTTTTCTCCCTAGATGTGAATGTAACAATATGTGACCTGTAGGGGTATGACATTTGTACCAGAAAAGAATTTTCATTTATCAAACATGTTGATTGACTTGAAACACTATGTAAAAAAATTGAATTTTAACATTTTGTTTAAATCTGATGAATATGCAAGTAATCCCCTGCACATTTCCAGCACTTATAATCCACCTGTCCACCCATCTCTACAAATATTTGAAAAGTTATGTGAAATTGATATAAGGAATTAAGAAATGATGGTCACATTACTAATTTAAGTAGTAATGAAATAGAATGCCTCAGTAATCTGAGATCTAGTGTTGATATTAGAATTATTAAACAGGATAAGGGGGTGGGGTGGGTTGGGACGGTCATAATGGACAAGGTGGATTATAATTGGAGAATGATGGATGTCTTATTGGGAGATGATTATGTGAAGAGCTCTTTGAATGAGTTGAATGTTTCATATAAGAAGATTCATCATGTCTTAAATGACTTATTTATTGAAGGTTATATTACAATTGATGAATTAAATTTTTTATCTACCTCTTATCCAAAAATACCATGTATGTTTGATTTGCCAAAAATTCACAATTGTTTATTTGATCCCCCCATGAGACCAGTTGTTGATGGTCGTGGGTCTATAACATATCTGTTGGCCAAATTCTTGGATATCAGGTTGAAATCACTTTTAATGACAGAAAATAATTTATGTAGAGACTCCTGGGATTTTCTTGAAAGAAGCAACAAGTTGGACTATGTTGATTCAGACATTTTTATTTCCATGGATGTCAAAGTCCTATACACACTGATACCCCATGAGCTTGGTCTTGAATGGTTTGGTAATTTTTATGTGAAAAGGGTGTTCCTCAACCTAGGGTTAACATATATGAGCAATTGTTGGAGGTGGTATTGATGAATAATTTTATATTTTTTAACAATGAATACTTTATCTAGAAAAATGGGGTTGCCATGGGTTCACCATGTGGAGGGCTCTATGCGAACATTGTCATGCTCCAGTGGGAGAAAAAATATTTACTGAACTCAGTTTATTATGAATACTGTAGAATGTACATCCATTTTTTGGGTGACATTTTTATTTTTTGGGTGGGTCCCCGTGATAAGATTACAGTATTTTTAAATTTTATGAACAACTCAACACAATTTCTACATTTTACTTGTAGTTTTGATAAGAATGAAATAGCATATTTGGATGTTAAACTAGTTATGAATAGGCCCAGGAAGGTTTTTCAATCTGGAATCTTTTGTAAAATGACATATTCAAATAGTTTCACTCACTTTGATAGTGGTCATCCTTATAAACAAAAGAAGGGGGTGATAAAAGGTCAGCTATTTAGGGCTGCCCGAATGTTTACCTCTTTTGATGCATTTTTAAATGAATGTGAACTGTTGAAGGAAATGTTTTTGAGAAGGGGTTATCCTAACTCACTTGTGAATGAGGTCTTTATTGAGGTTTTGAATAAGAGGGAGAAAGGTTATTTCAAGGCTATCCTTAATCAGGATGTGGATTAAACTTGTTTGATCAATATACCCAATGTTAACAAGGAAACAATAGGACCATGTGTGTGTGGGTGTGGAGAAATACATGACTACACAGAATGAGAATGTACCCCCCCCCCACATATGTGTAGTAATATTACTAAGGGGCAGATGTTACAGGTGGCTGGGGTAAACCCAGATAAAACAAATACGAAGAAGCAGATGATGAGTCTGATGAGAGATTTTTCTCATAGAAGTTACCCTAATAATTTAATAATAATTTAATAAAAGACCAAAGAGATGTGGTTATTATTAAGAAAGGAAGGGCTTCTGACACATCTGGTACAAAGGACTGGACATTTAAGACCAACAAGTGTAAATGAATCCTTGCGCATACTATTTACTTGTAATACATATCCAAAATCACTTCAGCAAATAGTTAAGAAGCATTGGCGCATCCTTAAAGAAATATATTTTGTAAATACTAACATGGAAAAAACTCTCTTTGGATATAAAAGTGCACTTAACTTAAGCAGTTCTTGTGCTACAAAGAGTAACATAGAGGTGGTTATACTATACTTACACAAAAAAGGGGACACATCCACATCACTGAGTACTTTTTGCACATTCATTTAAAGGGATAATTAATTCACACATCCAGTTACACAAAAGGGGTTTAATTCTGATGCCTGTGCCACCTTTGGCACTAAATTGTATTTAGCCAAATGCAAACAATGTTCAGCATTTTATAATGGCAAGTCTAAGGTACAGGAGAGAATATATGCTCATATATCTGAAATAAGAAAAATTGTTGAAACTAAAGTGGTTTTGAAGCATATAAAAATACATCTCAAGCGAATTGATTTGGATTTTTAGTTATTTACAGATTGTATGAGAATGAGAGGAGAGGGACATAGTTGTTCAAACAGAGAATGAAGAGTATATGTGGATTAATAAGCTAACAGCAGATTCAAGCCCAGTTTGAATGGGCTTAATAGTATTTATCCTGTTTTGAATTTGAGGAAGATGAAATTAAGTTGACCAATGAGAAACTGTGTTTAAGGTCATGTGGTTATGAAGATTACATCAACCAGGCGGAGGCTGTTTTCCTATTTTTTTACCTGAAAAAGCATTGTTGTGAAAGCTTGTTAATATATATTTTTCCTATGGTGATTTGGGTGGGCCTTTTTGGAGTTTTGTTAAAAAGAAAAAACAATCAGGAGTCCCCGTGGACTATAATGTTTGCAGATGACATTGTGATCTGTAGTAAGAGTAGGGAACAGGTGGAGGAGACCCTGGAGAGATGGAGATATGATGTAGAGAGAAGAGGAATGAAGGTCAGCAGGACTAAGACAGAATATATGTGTGTGAATGAGAGGGAGGATAGAGGAATGGTGAGGATGCAAGGAGTAGAGTTGGCAAAGGTGGATGAGTTTAAATACTTGGGATCAATAGTTCAGAGTAATGGTGAGTGTGGAAGAGAGGTGAAGAAGAGAGTACAGGCAGGATGGAGTGGGTGGAGAAGAGTGGCAGGAGTGATTTGTGACAGACGAGTACCAGTAAGAGTGAAAGATAAGGTCTACAAGAGGGTAGTGAGACCAGCTATGTTATATGGGTTGGAGAGAGTAGCATTGACAAAAAGGCAGGAGTTAGAGCTGGATGTGGCAGAATTAAAGATGTTAAGATTTGCACTGGGTGTGATGAGGGTGGACAGGATCAGGAATAAGTATATTAGAGGGTCAGCCCAGGTTGGAAGATTTGGTGACAAAGCCAGAGAGGCAAGATTACGTTGGTTTGGACATGTGCTGAGGAGGGATGCTGAGTATATTGGGAAAAAGATGCTAAGGATGAAGCTACCAGGTAACAGGAAAAGAGGAAGGCCTAAGATAAGGTTTATGGATGTAGTCAGAGAGGACATGCAGGTGGTTGGTGTGACAGAGCAAGATGCAGAGGACAGGAAGAAATGGAAACAGATGATCCACTGTGGTGACCCCCTAATGGGAAAAGCCGAAAGAAGATGATGATGTTAAAATGAAAAACAATCAAGGGTGAAAAACTAAAATCAGACAAACTTTCAAATGTTGTGATTCATAGACACAGTTCACAAATTAAAACAGTTTATAATCCTTTATAATAATACATCTTCTGTAGAACTAGAAATCTTGCCTTAATGACTAACATTATTTGATGAATTTAATACACACCAATTTATCTTAGCATGATACATGTTATGAATAAGAGAAGAAAAAAAAAACACATCCAAATCATGGAGGACATCTGAAAGCTTATGGATCACTGTCTGCTAGAGCTAGATCTCCTATATGACCATATATTTGAAACAGCTGGATGAATACCTTTGGTGCTACACACTTAGTTTGTATGATATGGTATAATTGAATTTCTTTGTCATTGCAAATTCTGAAAGATTTGATAAGAAAGTATTATATTTAATCAAGACTGGCTTTTAATACTAGGATCATTTTTGAAATCTAATTATTGCTTTTTTGTTATTAATTTTGTAAGTTTATTAAAGTTTTTCTTAATTTACTTGTGTAATTGTGTTTTACTGATACATGTTTAGTAGTGCAGAAGTTAATATCATAGAACCCTTTTACAAGATCCTTAGCAGACGTATTTGTGTCAATTCCAGTATGTTTTCATAATTATATTACTTACTGTTTCACAATTTTGACTGGTAAAGTCTAAGGATGATGTTTTTATAAATGACTGAGTTGGTTTTACTCTTAGATTAAAAATGATTGTATCAGGATCTATGTTAATTGCAACAAGCACAAATAAAGGAGGGTGCTGACAGATTCTAGGTTTCTCAGCATTATCTCTAAAATAATCCTTTCTCTCTTTGGATTTTGTACTACTTCATTGTTATAATTATAACTCTGACTACCTTATCCATGGAATATGTATACTTTTTGTCCTTGATTTTCAGAGGCTTTGTCCCTGATTCTCCCCTCTGCAGGTTGAGATGCATAGCATTATTGGTATGGTCTATTAACTGTGCCATGTAATGAGTATAGCTAGGGCATTTATTCACAAGCTGAACCAGAGATGTACAATATGCAATATTCAATGACAGTACTGTATCAGTAATGAAAATATTAATAGTAATATGGGCCTCAAATGAGAATTTATAGTATACTCAACTTATATGTATAAACACATCATTCATGTGAAGTAACTTGGTATTTCCTTTTCAGTTTACAATCTCCACATTGGCGGTTCTCATGCTTCTGTCAGTAACTGTAAAACAGAGAATAAATGGTTTACAAGCAGAAATACAGTGAAAAACAATGGACTGAAAGACTTTTAGCTGAGTGATCCTAGAAATTTGGACATAAATCCTGAGACTCTGAGATGTACTAAAAATCCAGAATCTCAAAGGCTAAAGGACATTCCAAAGTCACTGAGTATATATGTGACATCCGGTTAATATCCCACTGGACTGCCACCAATAAAATGTGACATCCTGTTAATATCCCGCCAGACTGCCAACAATAATGTGACATTCCCACCTTAACCCATGTCCGTAATTAAGGAGCCTCGGTCCTCACTACTAACTCCAGTGTGGGGAGCATCACAGAAAACACCAGAGCACAGAGCACACAAGAGTAAAATTCCACAATTTCCCTTAAGGGTTGGGAGGGTGGCCTAATGGTTAAGGTGTTTGCCTTACAAACACAAGGTGCAGGGTTTGAGTCTCACAAGGGATAATTGGCTAGGCTCAAAATGGCTCACAAGGGCAGTTAGCCTAGTGCTAATCTATGAACCTATGAACCTAAGAGCACAACAGGAACATGCTCTGTTTCCTGTGACTGGACTATATACCTATTTCCACTCCAAATGTATCCCCTTATCATACACTTCATAGCAATGTGCTCCAGTTTAAGATCTCTGACTCACTCCCTCAAAATAAATGTAATTCTCACACACTAAAACACTTATGGGAAGCCTGTCACAGATTTCCAGCTGTGTCCCCTCCCTAATACAAATGGTAACACTGCCACCAGATCAGACAAGTCTACATGCCCTTCAAAGGGTGATCAATTCTTAAAAATTAAATATCAAAGTAAATGATAGTTATGACCAGAAGCAGCAGGGCATTCGAGGTGAGATGGGAAATATCAAACAGGTATAAGCACTCTCTAATCTCTAAATAACACACTGACTCTCCAGCCACAATGTAAAGCAGTGAAAAACATTTAATATAAGTAAAATGATTACAAAAAATGTAAATTAATAACTTTCAATAAACACCAGAATTCAATCATCAGAAATATAAAATTAAACTGTAGGACAGACATCCATCATCTTAGAAACAAAAGCTCTATCAAAATAACAAAACTTTCCTAATCTAACTAGAGAATACTGTCCCTGATCTAATCACTGGAGTCAGTAGTGAGAACATAACAGCAAGGCAAAGGCAGGGTTACAGTTTTGGTGATGTTAGAGATTATGAATATAAGGCTGAAATTAATTCTGTTGTAAATATGCTGAAAGATAAAGCATAGAATAAAAAGTTTGCTTGAATATATGTATAAAGTTTAGCAGTGTGTAAAATGGGCATTCATACTATATGTATAACAGACAGGCTTCTCTTCACAGCATCAGAAAAAGCCTAACAAAGCAATATTGGAAAACAAGTATTACATGATTTTCTCATGTTTACAGAACAAATATCTATTAACAGACATCCTTTTTATAAACTCAGCAATACATGATGTTTTTTCAGTAACAACAAAACAGATGTTTCCTTTCATACTTCTGTTATTCTGATTGTGTGCATTTGTGCATTTTCACATGAGCAGAACTGCTGACAGGACAATAGAAAAGTCCAAAAACAGACATTATATGACTTCCCACAGAAGGCCAAAAAAGATACCAGGAGGAAAAAACAATATCTATGTGCATGACTAGCGCTCTATACAACCACTGTAGTAATTCAGTTATATGAGAGAGGGACAGAGAGAGAGGGGGGGAGAGAGAGACATATTATGTAGAAGTCATCATTCATATCTGTAATGAAGGAAAACTTTGTAAATATATGCTACAAACTAACAGAAACTGTATGTGTCATTTGTTATAAAAATAAATTATCTGTAACTATGCTTATAGTGAAATAGCTGCAAAATATATTTCTTTATCAGTGTGCAATTTGAAAGGCTTGGTGCTTTAAACAGACTACAGATGTAGTCATGCAAAGCTCTGTGTCTCTGATTCAGCAGTAAACAGCTAGCAAGACTGTGTGTCTTAAGAAGACTTTGGATCCAACACAGCAAAGAAGCTACATAGATAAAATAAATTTTTCAAAGACTGTGTGTCTTAAGAAGACTTTGGATCCAGCACAGCAAAGAACCTACATACATAAAATAAAATTTTCAATGGTGACCCTAACGAACATTCCTAGCCTGTATCCAAAAACTGGGGGAATGAGTGGGTAATGCCTTGTATAAGGTCACTCCTATAAAAGCACAGTAACTAACGTTTATGTGAAGTCCTTCAGATTTCTACAGTTTTCTACAGTTTGCAGCAATAATACAGTTTATTAGACATCTAAATCCAGAGTGAGACTCAGTGCAGGAAGGTGAGCAGTGCCATACATTCTGCAAAAAAGGTACAATACAAAGTTGTAAGACTGAAACTGCCAGTTTGCTGTACCAACTTCACAAGTGACTACAGAGACTTTTCAACCATCTACAGTAAAGCAGCTTGGCCATCTGCCACTCTGTTGACTGGTAAGAAAAAAATTCTGTGTTACATACAGTATGAATGCCATAGAGGTAATAATAATAACAGGATGAATGTATATACAGCATATTAGCAAATGTAAAACCTTATTAGGACAAGTTAATAGTATGACATTATGCAAATAGATTACAATATTTGACTGGCATCTGAAACAAAATCATGTGTGGTATAAAAAATGTTTATTGTGTGTACAATGTCATAAAAATGCAGTGAATGCAACTATTCAAAGGTTAGACTGTACAGATAAAAATTTTAATGGTAAAGAACCAAGAAAAGTTAATATGCTGACATTATATTCAGATGTTAGACAGTTATGTTCTGTCACCAGATGTAAAAGGTTTATTTCAGAGTTGCAGCAACAGTCAAATCAGTTACTGACAGAACCTGTAGTACATTTTGTTACAAAAGAATGTAATAAACTTCTAAAAGACAGACACAATGAGTTCAGGAAGCTTAGACAAGTTATACATACATCTTTTGAAAAGTGCATAGGAGTTTTAGATTCAGCAGAACAGGTTAGTGAAAAATATCAGAAAGACCATGCAACATTACAGGAAACTCTTCAACAGCAGTTACAGGATAAAGAAAATAAATTAGCTGAACTGACAGAGACTGACTTCCTCCACACATTGGAAAAGGGCAGGAAACTACAGCTAATCTGTACAAAAAAATATATAATATGTTTATGTTTTGAAAATGGTTAAATACACATGGTAGGATGTTAGGATCTGATGTCTGGACAAATCATTCTCAAATGTTTAAAGCAATACATTTATCAGTACTACACTAAAGTAAAACAAATGACTGCCATTCTCATAGCATAGTCAAAACTAAACAAAACAGTTCTAGTGTATAAAAATCAAATAAAAATAGTTAATGAGTAAAGATTTAAAGTCACAAGACTGACATGCTTAAATAAAGATTTAAAGTCATGAGACTGACATGCATGTATTTTCTTTTCATCTAAAATACATCTGCTACAATGCACAAGAATAACAGGCAGACAACAGCAAATATAAATAATGTAAATATAAACATATGTTAGTTAAGCTAATATCTATTTGTTTTTTACAATTTTTTTTTATAATTGTATAGTAACACTACACCAAACAGTTAAAGTTCTGAATTTTAAAAAGAAATAAAATCACAAATGGTATTAGTCAGACAGTTTTTGTAAAATTAATGGTAGGGCAGTTAAATAAATAAATATAAAAATACCACAAGTCTATTAACAAATGATAAAAAAAATGCTAAAAGGGTTAACTAAAATGCAAGTGTATCAGACCTTCCTAGACTAAATAAATAGTTACAGGAAATGTTGAAAAAATAAGATAAACAACAAGACTGATTGCCAGATAAGTAGCTTGAGTTTTTCTAAAACATTATTGTTATTAAAACATAATTGTTAAATGTTTACAGGCAACACTATTTGGTATTTGTAATAAAATGTCACAATTGTGCATATATATCACTGATAATCTGTTTGCAAGTAAATGTTAAACCTCAGTTGCATCAAGTACCACCAGCAGATAGGCTATAGTATACATACAGTTCAAATCAATTGTGCAAAAAGGTATAAATACCTACTAGTGGTAATAAACAGCAAAAGTTTTATAAAAATTATCAAATCAGATAAAAGTTCATAGTTTGTTAGTAACCTAATAAAGTAAATTATAACCAAAGTATTGGGCTGGTATACATTCTAGTCTCACAGCATAAAGCAAATAAACAATACTGCAGTATACTGCAGGGGGAGGGGCACTCTCTCAGTTTTACACTGACTTTATAAGCAGTACTGCACAAGGGTCAGAAATAGAGCTACAGGAAAAAATAATATTTCATTCCTTCTTGACAATACTTTTTTAGGGGGAAAGGAAAAAAACAGGTATTAGTGCATAAGAAACACTGGTAAACAGATTAAATCTGAAAGTCCAAGATATTTTATGCTAGTTATTATTGTATTGTTTAGTATTAAATTGTATTTGCAACATGTTAAACTGCACAGCTATACAAGAGATGGGTTTAAAATTGCTCTATTAAAGCTATACAAGAGAGAATAAAGATATGCAAAATGCATAAATGTTTCTAATAGCAAGACTGGTTACTATTTTAATATGTTTTTGGCAAAACAATGTTGGTATAAAAAAGCATGAATGTTTTTAATTGCTGAGTATGTAGTTTAAAATAACAGGATGTATGCCTTTGGTGCCAGTTCCACTAGATATTTCTAAAGAGACATAAACATTTTCCAAGATTTTGCTTAATATTAATGTTAGTAAATTTGTAAGATTAGACTGAATGTACTTTACAGTCTTTGTATGTACAAATGCAGAAGAATTCAGTACAAATGATAGTCTTTGTATGTACAAATGCAGAAGAATTCAGTACAAATGAAATTAATGTCTAGCAAAGAATATGTGTAGAGAAAAAAATGGGTCCAGGATACCTACTAGATTGAAATGCATGAATAACAAACAGTCTGTATAAATACATACTATACAAGATGCACTGTAATAAGTTAAAAAGTAATTTGTCAAGTTGTAATATTATCACTGGTTTTAAGTTGGAGTCTCATTACTGGTTTTTGGACCACCATTTTATCTGTATCAGTATTGGTTATCCCAGTTAAAAAAAATATATCAAAATATTGTATTCATACAGCTAATGGACTAATATGTAAATAGCATTCTTCAGTGTATATTTCACTATCAACTAAAGTGTATGCGCAGTTTAGAAATGTGATGGTTAAAATGACATTGAAACTGTATATTTTCAGCGGTGTATAAATGATTGCAGTAGCACATAGTTCTTGTCTCCTATAGTTAATTCAACAGTTGCAAAGAGTTAATGGAACAGTTCTAAGTCATAAATTAAATTATGTGATTGCAAAAGAATAAATTAATCAAGTTAAAAAATAAAATTAAGCCAGACACAGCTCATAACCAATAAAATATTTTCACAGAATGGTCTGCAAAAGAAAACGTTAAATACATTCAGTTTTGGTAGTAATACTTAATATAATTGTATTAACTATGTAAAATTGCATTTTGACTTGTATCTAAAGAAGACTAAATGTTTTGTTTCTTAATGTGTTTTCTATATAATGTGATCAAAAATGCATATCAGTATAAAGTGTTTTAAGTATGTTTAAAAAAAGAGGAAATTGTTAGAGATTATAAATATTATGAATATTATGAATATAAGACTGAAATTAATTCTGTTGTAAATATGCTGAAAGATAAAGCATAGAATAAAAAGTTTGCTTGAATATATGTATAAAGTTTAGCAATGTAAAATGGACATTCATACTTCTCTTCACAACATCAGAAAAAGCCTAACAAAGCAATATTGGAAAGCAAGTATTACATAATTTTCTCATGTTTGCAGAACAAATATCTATTAACAGACATCCTTTTTTATAAACTCAGCAATACATGATGTTTATTTCAATAACAACAAAACAGATGTTTCCTTTCATACTTCTGTTATTCTGATTGCATGCCTTTGTGCATTTTCACATCAGCAGAACTGCTGACAGGACAAAAGAAAAGTCGAAAAACAGACATTACGTGATTTCCCACAGAAGGCCAAAAAAGATACCAAGAGGAAAAAATAATATCTATGTGCATGACTCACACTCTATATAACAACTGTGGTAATTCAGTTATATGAGAGAGGGACAGAGAGAGAGGGAGAGGGAGAGAGAGAGACATATTATATAGAAGTCATCATTCATATCTGTAATGAAGGAAAACTTTGTAAATATATGCTACAAACTAACAGAAAGAGTATGTGCTGTTTGTTATAAAAATAAGTTATCTGTAACTGTGCTTATAGTGAAATAGCTGCAAAATATATTTCTTTATCAGTGTGCAATTTGAAAGGCTTGGTGCTTTAAACAGACTACAGATGGAGTCATGCAAAGCTCTGTGTCTCTGATTCAGCAGTAAACAGCCAGCAAGATGGTGTGTCTTAAGAAGACTTTGAATCCAGCACAGCAAAGAAGCTACATACATAAAATACATTTTTCAAAGACTGTGTGTCTTAAGAAGACTTTGGATCCAGCACAGCAAAGAAGCTACATACATAAAATATATTTTTCAGGTGAGTCCTTTTTTTCTTGGGTATCCACTGACTGCAACTCTCTACTAACTGCTGCTCTTAACTAACAGCTCAGCAACTGACTTCAGCAGTCTTTTTTTATATTCCAGGTTAACAGTCTCAACTGTATTATTTTAAAAAAATAACAGTCAACTGTTTGAAAAAAGTTTTTTTTTCCTGTCGATCAGCTGTTCAAATAATCACCTAGCAACCAGGAACATTCTAATGACATCACCCCTGTTCCACTGATTCTCCACATACAGTTTTTACTTTAAAAACCTCCCTGAAAAATATGTGCAATTAGAAATAAATAAAAAACTGACAGATTATTTAAATATTTTGCATAAGCAGGGAGATACTCAATATTTTAAAAACTTATTTATATATTCACCATTAGACATGCTGGCATACGATACAAGTTAATCTGAGAATATACACAAATCTCCTGGCAGACATGCTAACAAAGATGACAGTGTTTTCATTTTCTTCATATTATATACATGGAAGGGAAGGGAGGTTGGCATAATGGTTAAGGTGTTTACCTTACAAAGATAAGATGCAGGGTTTGATTCTCAGATGGGGTAAATGGCTAGGCTTAAAATGGCTCTCAAAGGCAGTTAGCCTTGTACTAACCTATGAATATATATATATATATATATATATATATATATATATATATATATAAATGCATCAATAGCTTTTTGTGGAATGATTTTATTAATTGAAATTGGAAATGTTGACTTCCTTAGTCAATTCCTGTTTCATTACTGTGCATAGCTGTCAACTGTCCTTGTTTTGAAGGAACTTTCCTATTCTCATGCTTCATTTACACAAACACAGGATGCCCCTAATTTTGAAGGTATGTCTCTATTTTCAGGTTTGATTTACCTCTTCACAGAAATTTCTGAATCTCTCTCATCACATGTGATTTTTGAAGCTGTCTAGTACACAAAAATAATTCTACATGATGAGCTTACTAGTGGCAACCACAATTTAAAGAAAGAGGACACACATCTTACAGCTCCCTTTTTCTTTAGTAAAAATAAATTACCTTGTGTGATAACATTTTGCAATAGAGTTCATTATTAACTACCAATTTTACACTGTTTGACAATGTGCTTACATTTTTGAAATTTTTATCACTTTATGTTTTTAAACATGTTTCTAAGTAGTATCCCACATTCCTACTGGAAGAAGGAAGAGCTATGAGCTATATGGTATTCAAATTTCATGCTAATTAGATGTCCAGATTTTACTTACAGGTAGCTACTTTATAAGATCCTTTGTTCCTACTTTCAGTGACTAACTGTGTGGTTAAGGAAGTTTCTCCTTTCCTCACTTTTCTGTGATCTTTGAGTCGGTATATTTCAGTAAAATATGGTGTGGGGGTGCTGCTTCCCATGTAGCGGTGCAGAGGAGCTTGGACCCTTATAAAAACAGTTACATTTTTTTTGGTTTTGACTAAATATTCAGTCAATGTTATTTGACTGATAAAATCTTAGGACTTATGTTATCACACACACACACACACACACACACACACACACACACACACACACACACACACACACACACATATATATATATATATATATATATATATATATATATATATATATATATATATATATATATATATATATATATATATATATGTATGTATACAGCTAAAACTTCATTAAACTTACTTAACTAAGAAGGCCAGAAGATGGAAAAAACACACTCAGAGACAGAACTGTTTCTTAGCGCTTTCGTCCGTTTATTAATTAATCGAACTTCATCAGAGTAATACATGATACTAAATTTTAATGAAATATATAGCACACGAAAAGAGACACTTTATTGTAATGCAAAACCTGCCCTTGCTAGGACCAATCAATATGCTGGTTGTAAATTCATAGGTTCATAGCAGTCAAATAGCAATCTGTTAGGAAAAACTAACATTCTAGCTTCATATGTAACACATTTTTTGTGGGCTGTCTTACACAAAGTCAAATACCAAGATCAAATACAAAGATGAGCTAGCCGAAAAAGAACGGGCATCACATTCAGCGAGTAAACGGAGTAGTGAACAAGAGTGGTATCTCATAATTAGTGATTATATTTAGTTTAATGAATGGACATAAAACCTGTCAGGATTCCCTACTACCGTGCCCGATGGTTATCATGTGTTGGTTAGCAGTAATCCAATGTTTTCAACATTTATCATCATATTTTATTTTATCTTATTTTTTACTTTTTACAGGGAGATGCTACGCCAGCTGGCCCAGTCAATGGGTAGGACCTCTCTGTTCAATAGCTACCACGAGCTTCATAGCTACCACGAGCATCAATATTTCTTGTTGCACTAATAAAAACTACTACTAAAAACCTCTAAAAAGATCTGTGGTATCTATTTTGTTACAAAAAGTTCAATACAAAACAATTAGTCCATAGTTTCGATGCTTTTAGATCTGAAAAGGCAGCCGTTGGAATTGAAAACTGATTTGAAAGAAGGCGGTTGCAAGCTTAAATGCAGACTGAAGACACCCAATGAGGGTGCTGTGCTGAGGTGAATTGCCCAATGCACTGTAAACTAGGAAGTAACCAATTGTAGGGTCAAGTTTAGATAAATTCACCAATGCTGAAGCTCTCACACCAGGATCAAGGCTGGCTCGATTGACCCTATGACTCGAGTTTTTCGCTCTCATCAAGTAAACATAGTGGTTGGTCCAACGAACAGGGCATCGACCAGTGCCATTCATACAGAGTGGGTGAAAACCAATTATAACGTAGCGACAAAAGGTAATCTTATAGGGCAAGTGATAGTTCGTGTTCCAATAAGGAGCCAGGTAGAGTTTTTTTATTCGGTGGACGATATCCAATGGAAAAGGTCAAACAAGCTCCAATCATCGGACAAAGAAACTCGGGAGATGCACCAATGGCTTTTATGTGAGGAATATTGGTCAGCAAATGCTGATTTGAGGAGAGAGGATCCAATGGGATGAACGTACCAAGTATTGTGTCTCGATGACTGGCCAGTTGCTAACTACAAATGAAAGAAGTAGGGTTTAGGCACTTTGGACCAACCAGTAGGATGTAAATGGATGCAATGTTATAGGGTGAATTGCCACTGATGGGCCTATGGTACACGCGCCAGATGGGCCAATGATACCTACTGCTTGTACATGTTGGGCCAATGCTAACTACTGCTTGTACTACACCCAAGCAAATGGCCTCAGAATCAATTGTACCACTTTAGCGCACATTTCAAATTGATGTTCTTGTTGAGACCAGGCATGGTTTCGGCGTTTAATAAGATATGCCACCTCAGTTCCTTGAGCTGGAGCAATGTCTCGCTATCCCCAAAATACTGGTCTATTTGTTCCAGAATGAAGAATCTGAATTTTTCGAAGTTAGGGCAGGTCTGACTGTGCTGGCCCAGTGTGTTACCTTTGTCATTATTCCTGATGGCAGCAAGGTGTTCTTGGCTCTGTCGGACAATCTCCTGATTGTTTTCCCTACATAGAAGCCATCGCAGGTGTCGCATACCGCTGAGTAAACAACAAACTCAGAGTGGCAGTCAAAGTGCCTTTTGTGAGTTACTTGGATTCTGTTGTGTGGGAAGCGGTAGTTAGTGCTGGTACGTATATGTGGACAAACTTCACATCGCCCACAAGTATACATCCCTGCCACAGGTGGTTCACTGCTGGGAGGAGGGTTGGAGTTATTTCTCTCAAAGATACTCCTCAGAGTTCTGGTTCTTTTGTAGGAGAAGGTAGGGCCGTTGCATAGCGTCTTGCTAAGGCCTCCGTCGGCCTTGACTGTGTTCCAGTTGGTGACCAAAATACTCTTAATTGCATTCATGTCCCTGCTGATGGGAACGGGGTAGCTGCTGAGTCTGTCTACACCGTTATCAGTGGCTTCAGACCGCTGTTTGGGAGTAAAGCCATATTTTAGGATGGGTCTGAACCTGGTTTTCCTGAGTTCAGTGATTTCATTTTTAATGTCGGTTACCAGGTTCCTGGGGTAATTCCTGTTGACAAAAAGATCAGAAAGGAATTGGCACTCGCTGTGGAACATAGTCTCATTGGACACCATATATATATATATATATATATATATATATATATATATATATATATATAGTTTCACTTCAGAATCCTGAAATTTCACAATCCTGAATTTCATAAAACTTTATAATCTGGAAGCCCAAAATCCGGAAAACTCAAAATCCTGAATCCCAAAAGACTGAAAACACACAGGATACATATACTGACTATAGAGTACACAAACCAAATTACATTGCACCTAATATAAGCAGGGGTACAAGCCCCCCTGCACTCCCCATGTGAGGGACTGTGCCCCCCACAACCCCTGCTACTTAAATATATCAACTCAACTTGCACTTCACTACACTATCATAAGTTATGTTGTAGTATAGCAACTTAAAAGGGAATGTTACTAAGGTTACAACAGGCTGTCATGAACACATGTGATGGTATATTTGCCATTTTTTTTCAATGGAGTGCAATCTTGGAGTTTATATATTTAATTAGCAGGGGGTGTGGGGGAGCACAGCGGGGATTGCCCTCCTGCCCATACTTGGTGAAAAGTTTTATCCTTTGTCTTGTATGTGTTTCTCTGTGTCCTTGTACTGGAATATTGTCATTCTTTGTGTCCTGTATATTTTCAGCATTTTGTGATTCAGGATTTTGAGTTTTCAGGATTTTGAATTTTTTGGGATTTTGGGTTCCGGATTATGAAGTTCAGGATTGTGATATTTCAGGATTCGGAAGTGAAACAACACATGTATATATATATATATATATATATATATATATATATATATATATATATATATATATATACACACACATGTGTGTGTGTGTGTGTGTGTGTGTGTGTGTGTGTGTGTGTGTGTGTATTTGTTACATATTGCAGCTATTGTTTATGTGACTGAATAATCAGTGCTTGTACTCTGATACGCCATTTGCATCATACAGCAATGTTATTAGTATTATCATGCAGCAAATAAAAAGCTTCAAAGTGAATTGGGAACACACAGTGGGGTAAGTTACCCCATTGACATCTATAAGGTGGTAGAACATGAAATGGTTTAACGATCATTTATGGTCATTTTGTTCAATGTTTACTCTGTAGCAATATCTTAAGGACAAGGCTTGTGGCTATATTTATTTTAAGGGAATCAAGCCACAAAGTCAAGCCACAGAGGTCTATAGGGGGTGGGCTGCAGATTTAGAGTCTCCTTACAGTTGGGCTTTGACTTAAGTAGCTATGGCAACAGTCCTCTAGCATTGTCTACAAGGTTGAACAATGTACCCTAGCTACTTGAATAGACAGATGTGGCCAATTTGTAGTGTCCTTTACCAGGAGCATCACAAAGCAGGACCAATAATGGAGTTCCATGTAGTATCCCTGTGTGGTTACTGGTGGAATAACCATGTTAAGTCCAGACCCCTTTGCCAGAATCCTACTCAGTCAACATCATCCCTGTCCCTGCCCTATTGTGTGAATACCTGCACCCTGTTATGTTGCCATATTAGTCTTCAAAGTTTTCATAACATCACTTGTTCACCTTCTATCTGCATGTATCCCTCCCCTGCATTGTCTCACATCATGTATTGTCCTTGTTTGACCATACATGTGTGTTTCCTGTTGCATTTCTCCCACTTCTTTCAAATGAATTTGTATGCTTCTATTAAAATATGGCATATCCTCCTCCCAAATCCCCACCTGCATGTCCCATGATTCTGCACACTGCTATACCACCATACCTTATTTTTCATTCTCTTGCTTAATACACACATCATTTACCCTGCTATTTCTTTGTCTGGTGTTGGTATTGTTGAGTATTGCCATTTTGTGACTGTTGTGGGCCCCAGTTTCATTGGATGTGTTGTGGTAATTTTGTATTTGGATCACATGAGCTTTCCACATTGGGAACATGGTCTCTGTGGTAATATTGTATCAGTCTGCCATGGTGGGGCATACGGTCAGTGATAGTGAAGACATTTTGTGCATATCATGTACCAGCATTTTCACATCCTCAGAATACACGACTATATGTCTGTTGGCAGTTGGTCAGAAGTCCACTAACTGCAGATTCAATCCACTTTACATATCTAAGTACACAATATTAAGAACTTCCAGTAGTTAACAGTGATAGAATTGTCTAGAACATTTCATTCTTGCTGGCTTATTGCCATCACCAGACTTCCATGTAGAGAAGTCCATCTAAACATCAATGTCAGTGTGGCTTAGTCACTATGCCACATATTCCATGTGCTGTAACAGTGGTGTGTTGTATGTGATTGGTGTTTGTACTCAGATATGCCAGTGTGCTTCATACTGTAATGTAGTCATTACCAATATTCCACTTCAGCAAAGGAACCGTAGTTGGTCAGTGGAGAAGCTGCTAAGATATGCATCAGCGTCTGTACATAATTATCACTTTAGCATGTTGTTTCTTCAGTCACGACATGAAGTGAATGTAGGCATAAATTGCTTCACAAGACTAGTAATGGGTTAAGGCTTTCATTCCAAATTGCAAACAACCATTCATTCCCTTCTTGGACTTGACTGAGCTGTTGGCATGTGAAATATGGCATTCATCATTGTGACCAATGTGTTCTGTATGAGCATTCTGACCTATGGATTCTGAACATGCTGTTCTTTGGAAAGCCACCAGCATGCATGGACAATTTCTGTGCAAGAAATGCACATTTTGACATGACAATCACTGTGTCATCAGCTTTCTGAATCATCACAAATATGCCATTTCTGTTTCCAAATACATTATTCTGGGCACTGTTTCTGGGAGATGTTTCACATGCTGTGGCACTTAAATATGTGTGCTCTGGACATCTAGCCACCATAGGCTTTTTTTTGTGGAAGTGAGGGACCTTCCCTGCTATGTTTGTTCCTTCCTTGATGTATTGCCTTGGCTACTAATGTGTTATTGTGCATCTCCTACAGTATGTTCTGTACAACCATCACACATACACCCATGCTGCGTTTTATTTATTTATTTATTTATTATACTGCTTGTTTGTTAACAATGTAAGCCCACTGGGTACAACTGTTCCTTTCTGGGAAGACCGCAGAGCACTGTCAGGTTAAGTAACTTGCTCAGTGTTTCACAGTAGACAGCTGAGTGGCAAAAACTCTTGTCAGTTTAGAGTCTTAATCCTCTGTGCTAACTGCTAGAAAAAGTTACAGGGTCCTGTAATACTTGTAGGTATGTCAGATGCTACCCACAGGTTAATCCCACCCTTATATCACTAGAGTTCTTTGTGTAGCCTTCACCAGCTGACCATCTGGTCACTGCAACTCTGCTCATTTATTCTCTATCTGGTGAGAGCTGACTGTGGAGCAGTTATCACTGAGGGACTTGTTAGGGGATTTTTGTGTCTAAGCCCTACTTCCCTGCACATGCCCAGCAGTGCTGTTGTGGTTGGGCATACAATGGACATAACATGGGGTTGTCACTTGCTTTTACAAATGATTCAAACCCACAGTCATACACCCCCCTACAGTAGACACCTCAATTGGTTCTCTGATTCACACTAAAAACTCAGATGGAGTGCATGTCCCCAGGCATATGCCTCTCTCCTCCCACCCTGGGAGAAGAGACTGGGCACAAGCTGTTCTTCCTAATGCCCAGATAACTACTCTAGTGATCAAACATCAGTCATGTGGGTTGTAGCTAGAGCTCCGTTCCTCTGTGCCATTAGCTGACTTTTATCACCAGAGTTCTACTGTGTCAGGCATGTCTCCCAGTCACCCAGCCTGTGGTACTGTGTGGCTTATAACCCAGCTCCGAGTATTTTAATCCTCCTGCAGGTTTAATCCTGTGGCCATCTTATGTGGCAGCCATTTCTGATAGCTCATGCTACTCACAGATGTCTGTTTTTCTGTCTGATCATATTTACTATCTTTACCTCCATGATCCACATGACTAGGTGTCATGCCATACAGTATGTACATACCATACTGTTGTGTCAAATGCATGTTTTAATGGTGTTAATGTTATTTCTTTCATGCCATAAAGCATAAGGTTGTATCTTTGCATGTATATGCTGAATCAGAGCTTTTGAATTTGTGTTTGTCCCTTGTTTCTTGCCTCATTTTGTGTTCATGTGAATCCTGTCTGTTTTTTTACAATGTATTTAACTTATTTTCGCTTTGTAGTGGTTTCTTGTTTATCTTTGTACAATCATGAAAATCTGCATAATGGTTGCTAATACACAGCATATTCCCCATGATTCCTTGTTCTCCACACTATGAGTTAATGTTCTGCTTCTCCAGTTTTCCTTTTCTTATGGCATACTTTCTGTTGGTCTCTTACTTTATATCAGCATACACATTGGGCACTATGCACACAGCAGCTATTTTGATTTTTCTCATCTAACATATATGCCATGATGCTCACACTCATCTGAATCTCATCCCACTGGTCACAGGGTTTAAACACACACACATACACACACACACACACACACACACACACACACACACACACACACACACACATATATATATATATATATATATATATATATATATATATATATGTATATATATACTTATATGTTCTACTTACTGTCATTCTACAATTCTTCACATAGTGTAAGGCTTTTATTACTTTACCTTGGCTGTGTTAAGTTAGTACATGCCAACTAAACATATCCAACATCTAGTACTGTACGCTTAAGTCTACTTAAAGACAAAAATAGTTTATTATCTCATAAATATCTACAAGTACCTTTCATTAAGTGTTTATGGAGGAGCTATGCATCTTAAATTTAGATATCATCTGGCATAGACCAAGTTCCCAGTATGACTAACTGGCAATATTTAAATCCTGAAATATTTTATGATGATTACTTATCATTCTGTCTTTTGTCTGCAGTTCAGTGATGCCTTGCTATATTACTGAGTCCAGCTTTTGTGAACAGTAGAATCACAAAATATTTTACAGTCACACAAATTTCTGTGTAACTCCAGTTCTTTTAAAAAAGACTTGCAGTATAGTACTATAAGAAGGCAAATAATTTTATAAATATTGTGTGTGTGAATGTATATTATATTATATATATATATATATATATATATATATATATATATATATATATATGCAGACACATACATACATAGATATATATGTGTGTGTGTGCGTGTGTGTGTGTGTGTGTGTGTGTGTGTGTATATATATATATACATATACTGTATATATATATATATATATATATATATATATATATATATATATATATATATAGATATATATAGCTCTATATATATATATATATATATATATATATAGAGAGAGAGAGAGAGAGAGAGAGAGTTAGTTGACATTTAGAATGTAGACCCTGGAAAAGGCAGTCTTAGAATATTGACAGAGGTAAGTGGGTTTGTATTTAGGCTGCAAGTATGTTTGTGTGAGTGCTGACTACTTTAGGGATACAGTATGGGTATGGTAAGGGGTTAGCTTTAGTGTTGTGTGTGTATGTCTGTGTCTGAGCCTGTCTTGTGTAGTGCTAATGTTATGGAAAGGATTTTTTCTAAGGTGCGTTGTTGGGTTTGGGGCAGGGACAGGGTTAGGATTTACATAAATTAGTAAGGTGGGTGACCCCCTGTCCACCTTATTAATGCATGCTAACCCTAACCTTGCCCTGCCACTTACCTTAGAAAAAAGCATTTTGATAACAGCATCTCTGTTCAGGGAAACCACATTATATGGTATTAGCGTGGTTTAGTGTTTTTAGTTTAAGTTTTGTATTTTTATTGTAAATTGATCATATAAGTAGAGTGTTTGCCTGGCCCTAAATGATTGCCGTTGATGAAGTGAGATCATAATCCCATGCGCAAAACTAGAAAAAGAGGTTGTTGATGAATGGATAGATACCCACACACACACAGTCTGCATGTCCTCCTTGTATTTGCGTGGATTTCCTCCAGGTGCTCCGATTTCCTCCTACATTCCAAAGACATGCAGTAGGTGGATTGGACACCCTAAATTGGTCATAAGTGTGAGTGTGCATGAGAGTGTGTTGTGTGAATGAGCTACTGCAGCAGGGCTAGCCACCCGGAGGCGTAAACTTTGGCTCTAGACGATTGTCACTGTTGAAGTGACACCCCAACCCCATGTGCAAAAATGGGAAAAAGGGGGTTGTGGATGGATGGATGTAAGACAAATGGCATGTGGTGTTAAAAATATTGTTGCAGGTTCAACAAACCCAACAGCACCTCGAGCAGAATGGATTCCTAAGGAGTCGCAAACCGTTTAGAAATTCTTTCAGATGCAGTGCAGGTAATGAACAAATAACAACACAATTATGTTTGCATATGTAACTGTGAAAAATATATATTTTCTACAGCCATGACTTTTGCTTCTGAACTAAGTAATTGTAAAGGCAGTTAGCTTGGATATTGCACAAAACTGATTTGTAATTCTTGTGGATTTCATCACAGCCATCCCATTCGTCAGAATGGATATATGCAAAATAATAAACCAAATTTAAAAAAGCATAATAGATAAGTGTAATTGAATATTGTCATTTAGTTTAATATACAACAGGTGTCCCTTTTCATTAGATATGTGTACCTTTTGCTCCCTCTGTTGGATGAAGAAATACATACATTTGAAAACCCTTGTTTTACATCTGTGAGGAGGCATAAAATCTTTTGCAAGACAGTTTCTTGCATCACTGTAGCCCTGGTATCTACCATATTTTTTTTTTCTTTTTTTAATGTACTATATGCAGTATAATAGACTGTATAAACACCCCAGTGACAGGAATTAGATCATCATGAACTAGTCGCAAAAACCTAAACTTCTAGAATAGCTAAGGTATACCTAGTAAACTGAACTTAACTGAAGTAAAGTATGCTAAAATGTAGCAACTGAAAAATGTGTATGAAGTTATGTACGTAATAGAAACAAAGTGTGTCTTTTTACTAATAAAGTTCATAAACTGCATTTGTTTCTAAAAAGAAGCTTGAGAAGTTAAACTACACAAGACCACTTCATAAAACTGGCTATTAATGAATCATCTGGGTATTACACACTGGTATATGTGGACAAGTCTACAAAGAGTTTGCCAGTGGAATGCATAAACAAGTTGCTCATCAATGAGCAGGGGACTCGTGCTCTGTCTGTGAATAATGGTAGTCTGCAGACATAGTGTCTCCTGCAGTGCTGTATTATTACCACTGCTATACAAAAGCAAGAGGGAGTGTA
Organism: Protopterus annectens; assembly: GCF_019279795.1. Taxonomy (NCBI): domain Eukaryota; kingdom Metazoa; phylum Chordata; order Ceratodontiformes; family Protopteridae; genus Protopterus; species Protopterus annectens. The sequence continues at coordinate 268,100,306 of NC_056728.1, forward strand.
TACATATTTGGGAATTGATGAAGGATCAACAATACAACATGAACAAATGGCAACAAAACATAGTAAAGAATATTATAGACAACTAAAATTAATACTGAAAACAGCCCTGACATCTCAGAACAAAGTCCAGGCTATAAGCCAAGTTGCTCTTCCTGTCCTAACGTACAGTTTTGGAGTGATTGAATGGCCCCAAAAGGTGTTGGGTCGGTTTGACAGGAAAACAGAAGGATGCTTCATGCTTATCAAATGATTTATAAATATCAGTGCATACCAAGACTATATATTCCCCATTCTGAAGGAGGTATGAGCCTCCCCGAAATTGGTACATATATAGATCTGCAATCATAGGACTGCATACATATCTGCTGACCTCACAAGACCCAAATGTAGTGAAAGTTTTAAAACATGAGTAGAATAAGTCTAAGATGACTCCCCTGCTTAGTTTAGCAGAAAGGAGGAATGGAAATCACACCATAAGTAGATAAAACTCAGGCAGCAACTCACTGTGCCAAAAACAAATGAAAGAATATAAGGTGAAGGATCAGATAAGAAGGCAAAAAATGTGGAAAATGCATAAATATAGTTGCAAGTATAGAAAACTCTTTGAACAACCTCATGTTGATCAGAATCAAACACAGGAATGGTTAAGGAGAGGTGAACGTAAACCAAAAGACGAAAGGTTAATAATGACATCCCAAGACAGTGGACTAGTACATGTTGGTTTACAAAATCCATTGAACATGTGGGGGAAACAGACAAATGTAGGTTTTGTAAAACAGAATTAGAAACTGTTGCACATCTTGTTACTGGTTGTGATACACTAATGGCAGAAGGACTGCATACTCAAAGTCATAATAATGTGGCATGACTGTTGCACTGGGGATTGTGCAAACATAAAAATATTGAAGTAGTTGAAAACATTGGAAACATAAGCCACAAAGCATTATACAAAATGATGAAGTTTATATCATATGGCATCACCATTACCAACAGTTCATAAAATAGATGTAAGAAAACCAGATATAGTAGTTCATGAAATGAAGACAAAAGTAGCATTGATCATTGAAATTGCTACACCCAATGATTACAGTGTCTTACATACAGAGAGACATAAAGTCATAAAATACCAGATTTGCAGGCAGAAATGAGGGCAATGTGGGAAGATGCCCAGACAGTTCCAACAGTAGCAGGAGCGATGGATGTCAAATTTGGATATGTTGCCAATTCATTTAACTCCATATGAATTGCAGGAGTCATTTCTGCGCACATTGTGGGTGCTGCAAAGAGAACTTTTGGCAAACATCAAAGACTGAAGCAATACTAATTTCATGAACTTTAATCATACTTTGACTTAGGAATGGGGTCCATTTCTGTCATGGTATTAGAAACCAAAAATCTTGGAGAAATTAAAAAAGAGAAGCCACCAACACTGGCATAAATAAATCCCTGAATACAAATGAGGTGATCTGAGTTTGATTAATGATTCAGCAGTTTATAGGAGCTGGTGTGTGGATGACAGGTTGACCTATCCCAGGAGGTCATATGGGAAGGATCAGGAGACTCCAATGCCAAAATCTCTTGGAAGAGGGGCAGCACTGCAAAGGATGGCCTGAGGTGATCGTTCAATCACCAAGCGACTTTGACAATAGCTGTCATCAGAAGCGTATGGGAGCATGCATTTCTATTGGAGAGAGTTTTGTGGTCCCTTTGGTGAGACAGGTCACTCATTCTGTTTTTCGAAGGAAGGGTTAGGAATGATCTAATATGCCCTCATTGCAATGATACTAGTGAAGACACAAATGGCCCTCTTGGCTGTGGGGATGATGACCCCTTTGGGTGGTAGTTATCCCTTGCACTGAGGATACTTAGTATGCTGAGACAAATGGGCAGTCCATTTGCGGAGGTTTAATGGTTGGCAGGCACTGGGATAAAAAGCATGCAAAAAATAATACTGCTATGCAAGCCACAATAATGCAAAGCTTGCAAACACTAAAAATGCATGGTGTTGGTAAAAACTGGGGGTGTTTTGACTTAATTTGACTGTCATTTGAAAAAGCATACAAGGACACCAGCACACTTTATTACTTACAGGATCATAGGAGGTTACTAGGCTAATGGCCCTGGGGCCCTTACAAGCCTAGCCAAGAGTTTATCCCCAATAAAGAACCCTCATTCAGCACCTGTTACCCCTGTCAATGAGGGACAAAGGTGGAATCTCTGGGACAAATCTGTGGTTTCCCATCCACTCATCAAGGTTGTGCTTGAAGAGGGTCAGCGAGGTACTCTGTTTGACATGTATGGGAAGTCTGTTCCAAAGATGGGGCAGCCTCTGGGAGACAAACCTGTCTCTCCAACAGGTTTTGTTGCTGTCACATATTAGATTTAAGTCTATCAAGCAGGTAATGTGCAAGGAGTTAGACTTACGGATATGGAGCATCTCTAGTAGGGCAGGGTCTGATATTGCCTTGTAGGCGAGATGCAGATCACCTCGTAGAAATCTGTATGATACCGAGTAGAGTGATAGTGATTTAAGCCTGTCCACATAGGACATATGTTGGAGGCCATGGATTCTCTCTGTGAGGTATTTCTGTGGTATTCTAGTTGGTGCAGGTGTTTGAAGAGGTACATACCAAATGGGGCATTATACTCAATTATAGGCCTAATTAGGGAGGAGTATAAAGAGGTAATAACCTCTTTTTTTTCTGGATGCAATCTCTTTACTTATGAGATGAACCAAGTAAAAGGCTTTTATTACCACAGATGCCACGATAGTCAACTTTGAGATTGTTGTCAACCTGAGTACCTAGGTGTCTCACCACAGGTTGTGTGCTTAGGGGTTGCCATTGATGTGGTAATCAGTAGGGGCCGTGTTTTTGCCAAATGGTATGATAATACTTTTTTTACATTTAACTTAAGGCCATGACTTTAACACCAGTTATCTGTAGCTGTGAGGCCCTCTTGTAGCATGTTAACATCATTTGAGGAGTCAATGACAGCACCCAACTTACAGTCATCTGCAAACTTGGTCAGCCACCGGCCCTTTGTCTTTGCCTGAACCTCTGAGAAGTAGATGCCAAACAGTAGGGTTCCCAGGACAGATCTCTAGGAACACCACTAGTGATAGGTCTGCTGTTGTAAGTGGTGGCACCTATTTTGACCTTGTGGGCCCTATTGGTGAGCCAGTTGGCTACCCATCTGTCGAGACAGGGATTTACGCCATGTTGTGTTAGCTTTTCGATGATGCCTGAGTGGAGGATTGTGCCAAAGGCCTTGGCCAAGTCAAGGTAAGCTGTATGTACTGACTTTCCCTCATCCAGGGCCTTGGTGACAGTCTGAAAGAAGTCAACTAGATTCAATAGGCAAGATTTGCCCCTGATGAATCCGAATTGGGTGGGTCAAGTGCTTGGAGATTGCCTATGTCCTTGTTTATGAGATCCATAATAATATGCTCCATGGCTTTACAGATCAGACTTGTCAAGCTGATGGGGCGATAGTTTCCTGGGTCAGTAGTGGCACCACCTTTGTGCAAGGGGATGACAATGGCAGCTCTCCATTCTGCTGGAATGAAGCCTGTAATTAGGCTGTGGTTGAATACGGTGCTCAATGGCAAAGCTAGTTCTTGCTGGAGATGGTGCAGAATACAGCCTGGGATATTATCAGGTCCCATAGAAGCTGTGTTCTGTGCCTTAGATAGGGCCTTTAACACTTGATCTACACAGATCTGAGGTGTGGGACAAGTATTGGTGATGTTGAATCGGTCGTTGGTGGGGTAGGGGATGATGTTTGTGCTGAACCTATCAGCTAGCAAGTTGGCTAAGTCAACAGGATCAGTGTAAGTGGTACCATTAAGTACTAATTTAGAACAAACCTGGGCTTTGCCATGGAGGTTCCAAACATAACTAAAGAAGGACTTGTGGTTTTTTTTGTTTTGGAAGATAGGTTCAACTCATAATTGGCTTTGGAGGCTTTCACTAATGATCTAATTTGCTTGTTAAGGCTGAGGAGGGAGTGTTTCCAGTTTGGAATTTGTTCCTTTTTACCCTTGGACAACAGTTTCTTCTTTTTGTTGTAAAGCCTGTTGATAGAGGATATCCATCAGACAGGGTTGTGTTTCCTTGAGGAGCAGGTTTTAGTTCTGTTGGGTATGGCTGAGTTCATGCAGTTGGCATCTATATTACATAATTGAACTGTTAAAAGTCCAAACGTCATATGGTTGACACCATATAATCGAACTTTTAAAAGTTCAAAAGTGTAATAAAAAAAAATAAACCAAAGAAAAATCTACCTGAATGGTTTAAGCAGGGGGGGGCAATCCCTCTGTACCCTCCACATACCCCCCCCCGCTCTTTAAATATGCCAATTCTGAGATTGCACTACAGTGCAGAAAGGGAAATCATCCCATTCTGCACTGTACGGAGATCTCCGTTGAAATGTTTGAACTTTTAAAAAGTTGTATCGTATGGTGTCGACCATATGACATTCAAACTTTTAAAAGTTCGACAACGTGATATAGACCCTTGCAGTTGTACAGATGCTTGTATACTGCATTGGCGTACTGTTGAGCATAGTTGTCTGCATCGTCTGAGGGGGGCGATGGTGTGAAGCTACTGATATCCTCCCTTAGGAGGTTGTAGTCAGCTTTTGAGAAATTTTTAGTCTGCTTATGGCTGGGGAGGAGTTGGGCGGGATAGAAACTTTGAATGAGACAGACCGATAATCTGATCACACCACGGAAGTACATAATATGGGAGTGGTGCAGTGGTTGCCCATGTTGGTAAGAACCAAGTCAAGAATGTTATCTCCCCTTGTGGGGGATGAGACAAGCTGGTCTATTGTGTTAGAACTGATGAAGTCAAGGAACTGTTGGGTAAGTGCATTAGTGCATGAATAGTTCACCCAGTCATTGGTGGGGTAGTTGACATCACCAAGGATCAGGAATTAGGGGGTACCTTGATGGAGTAAAGTAGATTCAGATAAGAGGAGTGGATGTTCTGAGTCATAGAAGAGGGTCTTGCCAACTGCTACTTGCACCTGGAGTAATTCCAGTGTGTCATGCTGGCAAACCAGGCTGGGCGTGTGCCTGTCCTTAATGAAGATAGAGACTCCACTATCTTTAGTCTTTCTGACCTCGTTTTGGGGTCAGAGAGTGTGGAATGAGGTATAGCCCGGTAAGGCAGGGGTACTCTCCACAGCCCTAAACCAAGTTTCCGTGGCCGCACAGACACCAGCATCTTCCATTGTGAGGAGAGCTTCCAGTGAGGGCATTTTCAGGTTAAGGCTCCTAGCGTTAAGCAGCATGACCTTCAATTTGCTTTTTGACAGATCTTGTATGTTGGAAGGTTTGTCTTTGGGACATTGCCTAAAAAGGCAGAATTGGTGAGGTAAGAGCCTTGGTCAAGATCCAGAACCCCAGGGATGACAGGTGGAGGCCATCGCTGACAAAGCATCGAGGCCTGTCAACCATGTCATCCCAGGCAGACAGATACTGGATCCCCTTGGAAAGACACCAGAAACTAAGCCAATTGTTGAAGTCAATTATTTTTTGTTGGTATTGTGGTTACCACTCTTGGTGAAGGTAGGATGCTGCTTAGGGCTAGAGTCATACCTGCCTGGGACACATACACTGAGAGCTCAGTCATGCCTCTCTTCATATAGTTCCAGGAGGTACATCTCAACTCATTCACACAAACATGGGCAATGATAGAATCATATTTGTACCTGTTGTGGGGAGACTTAAGTGTGTGTGTGATGTGATGGATTCTGGCACCTGGCAGACAGTTGACCGTGACCTTCTTCTTGTTTAGCCTGGTGAAGGGGGCATCAGTGTGTGTCTCACTACTGAGTCACCAATGATTAGTATTTTTGGTTTATTATTATGCCTTATGGGCTGCGTTGGTTTATTGTTATACCTAATGGGCTGTGTTTGTGAGACACTGGTGTGTTGTCTACTGTGTGTGATGTGATTAGTTCTGTGTGTGTGGAATGTTTGTGTGTGTGTTTTGGGAGTCTCTGTTGTTTAGGTAAGTTTTTATTGAGGACTCCTGCATAGGTGTGTGTGTTGTGCTTGGCTTTGTGATGTGGGTGGTGTGGTGTTTGTACTGGGAATCTCTTCTTTGTCAGGAGTACTGACTGTGGCATGAGAGAGCATGGATTCCAGCTAAAAGTGTGACCCATTCCCATACTGGGAGTCGGACCTCGGTGAAAACCAGGAATCCTAACTGCTAGACCATATGGGACATATATTAAATTTAGATGGAAATGATTTCATACTGCAGACTCTCTTACTTTCTTTAATAGTTCTACCAAAGTACTGATAGCAAATTTCATTGTACCACATTACTCCCCACTGTGTTTCTATTTCAATGTCATACCTGCAAAGGACATATTTTATTGAGTTTCTTGATTTGAGATAGGTAAATGTGTATTTATTGGAGCTAGGAACATAAGACTGAAAACTCCACTTCCGAAAGTCAGACACATGGATGGTTTCCTAGACCCTCTATAAATGTTTCATTTCTAGCACTGTCTCAGGTGTCTCTGAACCTTCAGACAAATTAATTTCATTACACTACAAAGGTTCATCATCATAGCACATTCTTGAGATACTTGGACTCACTTTTCTAGGACTTTGTTTCCTTCGCGCTGGCTCTAGGTTGATCACTCTACCTTCTGTAAGTGGTACATGGGTCAATTTCTTCAACATGAAATTAGGCCCGTCCTGTCCATTCAGTAATCACATATGGGATCCATTTGTCACCTGTTCCAGAAATATCTGAAAGGTACACTGGCATATTACTCTGCATGCTTATCATGCTGACATTTGTGTAGGTACTGTTAATATCTTGCAACAGAACCTAGATCTGGTTTAATTAATCAAGTTGTGGTCTAATAAACGAGTACAGAATGGTGACAGACAGCTATCTCATTCCCACAGAACAACAATAACTGACTCAGTAGTGAAGCACTTATTTTCTGTAACAATGTTGTCTTAGCTGCTTTTTTTTTTTCCAAAGGGAGGAAAGGAAAAAGAACTTGGGATGAACCTGAAATTACACAACAAATGACAAAGAATAACAATAAGGAGTGTGGTACACACTCACTAACAGCGGGAGGAATATTCATTAATAAACAGAACTGCAAAGCATTTCTTGTTAGCAGTGTTATTAAGAGTCACTAACAGTTGTACCACAGCAGCATACAGTTATGTTAAACTGCATGTAGGCCCTAGCTAACGTGTATTATGAGATTGCAAAGATGTCAAGAATAGCATGTGAGACAAAATGTGTATAATATTTATCATATGCCAGGACATCATAATACATCTGAAACGTGCTGCACACCTACTATTTAAATGACAGCTGATCAGTCCCTGGCATTCAGAGACATTCTCCATGAAACTTCTGGCAAATATGCATGATTGACATCCATGTGTTTGATTCACTGATACAGCTGAGCACAAGCTGTTGAGACCAAGCAACTTAGCTGCCTGTACTGTGTGCTAATTCTGGTGCAGTTACATTGTAACGAGCAACATTATTAAAATGAGAGACTTGGCAGGCGAAAATGAAGATAAACAATATGGCAGAGTGATTCAGAAATGTGTATATATACTACAACTACATGCACTAGCTCCAGAGAAGTCGATCACCATAAAATCCTGGCGTTACAGGAGGAAAAGAGTAGAATGATGCTCGGGGTGGCTACAATGTTAACAAACCCATGTAAACGAAAGAATGTACTCTTTGTCAGAAGTTACTATGTTGCGCATCAGTGCCCTCTGAGTTGCTGTCTCATCGATTGTGCTACAATGTTAACAAACCCATATAAACAAAAGAATGTACTCCTTGCCAGATGTTACTGTATTGCACATCATTGCCCTCTGAGTTGCTGTCTCATCGATTGTGCTCAACATTTTATGCCCGTCATGACACTAAAACTGTGGATTGCTGTAGTGTGAATAGAGTTACCATGCAGGAGCTAGTCGAGATTTGTCACTCTCATCTTCAGGCCACAGTAGCAGTGGAGTACCTGTCTTTGTGAATACCAAAGTATGTGTGGCTTTGAGAATGCCACCTACAGGGACCTTTCAGCATCCAGGAAATAGGCGGAGTTGAAGAATAAGAAGAATGGCAACATCTCAGAACAGCATGGTGTCTATGGTGACCAGTACTCTGAGTGTCCCTCACCTTTCTGTGTTCAGTAGATACCAAGATATGTGTGGCTTTGAGAATATCAGCTACAGGGATCTTTCAGTACCCAACACAGGACATGGCAGAGGTATCCCAGGTAAATGCCTCAAGGATACTCCACCAGTTTCTCAATGCTACAGTATGGTGTGGGGAATATATATGTAGTTACCTTGTACCATAGAAAGCCAACAGTATGTGCGACTTTCATGACATAGCCCATTTCCTTGGATTAATTGGAGGCTATAGACTGCAGCCAGATTGAAATAAAAGTATCATCTGGTAAACTAGGAAGAAGGTTCCTTAGCCATAAAGGTTACCACTCCATTAATTGTCAGGTGGTCTGTATTGCACAGTGTATAATATACAATGTATCTACAAGCCACCCAGGCAACATTAATGACTCACACATATGACACATATGCAACTTATATCAATGGTTTATGAGGGGTCATTTTCTCCAGGGGTGTCCATAGTTGATGACACCCATCAAAAATCCAGAAACCATGCAGAAAATGGTGTAGTAATGCTCGTTCACAAACCTAGGTCATCACTGAGTTCATATTTGGCCTGCTGAAGGCCCACTTCAATTGTCTGGATGTAGGTGGTGATGCCTTGCAGTATAACCCTGACACATGCAACAAGATAGTCTCTGCATGTGATGAGTTATATGACGTAATATTGAGGAAACCACGGCAACACCTTTGGAGGGATGAAGTAGGAATGTGCCCCACCACTAGAGGCACTATAGCTCAAGCACAATTTGTAGAAAGTGGAGGAGTGAGCAGCAGGGGAGGACCATGGCAGGTAAAGGCAGGCACAGTTTACTGGGGTGCTGGCTAAGAAGCAGTGGTGACATCATAGCTATGGGCCAGATTAAACCATGTACAGAACAATGTAGTAAAAAAGAGAACCTTGGAATACCACTGAGCAAGTTCTTTAATGAATTTGAGCACTTTCGTAAGGTGTTCGCCCCTAGACTTCTTCAGAATACATTAACAAAGTTGCACATATACCAGTAATAAGCTATAACAATATTCCATGTATACAGAAGTATACCACATTAGCCGCTAAACACATTTATCATACAGCAAAGGGCTGATAATTCAAAAAGAGACATGTACAGAACAATAAAAGTGATGCATTCAAATGTGCAACCTGGTTGTGCTCATCCATGCATAGACTGCCCACATTATACATTAGACATAGGCTACCCAAGTAACAAAATACAGGGGCAGGGCAAAATTGTTATCATTTGTGCTGGTGGGGGTAGGGGTGGGGGACACACTGTTCAATGTCTTCCACAGGGAAATGACTGCATGCTGTTCTGAGATCAACTTTCTGTTGTGTTTGTAAGATATGTGTTTATGGGGTAAAGCACACTGGGCTGGGAGGGGGCATTGTTATTGTGTGTGTGTGTGTGTGTGTGTGTGTGTGTGTGTGTGTGTGTGTGTGTGTGTGTGTGTGTGCTCGTGCATGCGTGTGTGTGTGTGTGTGTGTGTGTGTGTGTGTGTGAGTATTAGAGATGTTTATATTTGTTTCTGCCAAACCATAACCTCAGTAGATGTTACATCACTGTAGTGAGCTCATATTAACAGGTCCATGGCACTCTCAAGAGATATGTAGGTATCTCATGCATGCCCCTCTGTAAGGAAGCTCCCTCTCCTGGGAAGGCCACAGGCACTGACAACTAACACACTCATGTCTACTAAAGATAGGAATGTTGTGTAAATGAGAGTGATGGTCCATAATGGTTGTCCTTTTGGACATCCACATCTGACCCTACTCATCTCTACACTAGAAGGTGGAGGTACAAGAAGTGACGCTGCATGTGCCTGATCATGGTTCCCACTACCCACGATGACTATCATCACTGAATGCAGAAGAGGAATGACCATGTGATATTTGCTTGCCACGTGTCTACTGAGCACAGGGGGACCTTAATTTCATGAGCCACCTACAGATCCTGTTCAGTATGTCACATATTCAGGACATGCAATTCCTCAGGCCACCTTGCATACCCCTGTATAATGCTTAACATGCCAGCAAAGAGCGAGGTGTTGGTAGCCTGTTCCTCTGTGATGACCTTGCATATTTGGTGGGTTACAGATATTCTGATGGCTAATTTGTGGGTGCTGGTATCCATGGTGTTACAGCCACCAGTACACTAACCACCCCACAGCTCCTCATGTTCAATGGTGCTTGCAGCAACCAAAAAGGAATGCACTGCAGAGTGAGACACCCCTACTCAGCTAGACCTGTCTGTGACTACCTGTCCTTCAGTGTCTGTGTATCTGGAGTTGGCTTCCTAGGCACAGACACCATGTCCATAGTCTGGGTAGGGGATATGGATTTCACATTCCCTATATCCACATCAGACCAGTGCTGCCTGACCATGTCAAATTTTTACCTTCATCATTGTCAAACTTAGATTCATCTCCAGCATCAGTGAAGTAGCCAGATAATATGTCACCTGTGAGGACACAAAACAAAAATAGCTTCAATAAGTAAGAGCAGTCACCAATACTTTAATCTCAGTGAATGAATGAATGCTAAATACTGCATACAGTGGTCGAACATAAGATGACAAACCTTAGCTTGTACAGCAGATCTTTCAGTTTGACAGTCTGATGTCCCTACATAACAAAATAAACTACATTATGCATATGCAATAAAGTACACATGTATCCAGTATGTAGTAATTTAAAACATCATGATACACACCAGGGATATCTGTGATTAAGATTCTTGGAACCCCTTGCAGTTCTATTCAAATACACAACACCCCATGGAGGGATGCTGATGACTCTGATCCCCCATGCAGAGATGTAAGGAACTCCTTCATCACAGTTATTAGTGGTTCTGCTAAAACACCACTTCCCATTGCCTTAAGCTCCTGTGGCATTTGGGAAATATTCTCTTTCACACCATGAATCATGGCAGTGGCCTTGCATCTGACATGTTGGTAGTCCCAACTCTGGCCACTGATAGCATTGACATCATAAATCACATCTTGCCAGGAATGTTCACAATAGGGCTGGTTAGATTTATCATGGCCAATTATGGGCTGACAATGAGGCCTACAACAAGATCTCTTTCTCTACATGGAAGAACTTACATTTATGAGACTTTCATTTGCCAAACATAAAGTTGTGTGAGGATGTGAGGATATGGATATCAGTGGACCTTAGGTTGGATAAACAAATGGCTGGTTAATCAGAAAAAGCAAACAAAATAGCATTTATAGGTTGTAAATCAGCTAGAATAATATGATTTGTGTTAATATACATTTTTCTAATGAATATGAAGACTAAAACTCAAATGTCTGTCATTATTTAGCCCAGAGGAGGAGGCATAAGTGTTGTTCTTCTCTGTTGTCTTTTGCTAGGACTATGGCAGAAATCTGATTGCCAGTTAAAGAAGAGGCGGGTTAAAGAGAGGCCGGATAAGAGGGAGTCTACTGTATGTGTGTGTGTGTGTGTGTATATATATATATATATATATATATATATATATATATATATATATATATATATATATGTGTGTGTGTGTGTATGTGTGTGTGTGTGTGTGTGTGTATATATATATATATATATATATATATATATATATATGTGTGTGTGTGTGTGTGTGTGTGTGTGTGTGTGTGTGTGTGTGTGTGTTGTTTGTACCTTACCTGCATAATTGTACTCTCTGTTCACATACATTTGGAATGTTGTCCTCCCAAATGTGAAAAAGTAGCCAATATTCATGCCTTGTTCAGCATTCACTCTTGAGAGCAGCAGGTGGTGGCCTCTATTCAAATACCTCTGACAAGTATAATGACTGACTGGGCCTGATCCTTCATATGGCATGCCTTTGACTGCACGGGGTTGTATGTATAGACTCCTACTATAAGTATCTTTATGGGTACAGACTACCGGTAATGAATGGAACATAACATGTATAAGGGCAGACTGACTACAGGCACAGTATGGGTACTTCACTCTATAGGAGACAGACGAGGGTTTTAGCTGCATGCTGTGGCCCACAGACAAACAAACCTACTAGAGATCTCACTGCCCAAATATGTGACATTGTGCAGTTAATGTGGGTATTACATGACAGTTTGTAGTGCAGCTGGACAGAAGCAGTCATACCAAATACAAACAAATTGACAATTGTCTCCATCAACACTTATATGCACCTGAGATACATCACGCTGCTGTATGCAAGTATCTCCCTCAAGGAAAAATGTCAGCACTTATTGCCAGTACCGTATACAACCCTGGATAACTGCAGGACTGAATTTAAAGTAATCATGGCCTACCTGCAAGAGCAGATACACCTGACACCTGCAAAAGTTGTGTTTTACTTAATTTTCACAAGGACAGAACATGCTACTTCTAAAAGGTATGCTTTGAAACTTTAATGCTGAATTGTTCATTCACTGCAAGCTGTTTGACCCTAGGTAACCTTTCCTTCAACTGTAGCTTACAAATGGTACCACTCCTTTCATGCAGCTACAAAACAGTGCCTGCTGGAGACAGAGAAGCCAAAACAGGTGTAAAAATTCAGTCTTGCCCCATAAACAAGAATTTTAGTTTCAGTTACACACAGCTTGTGTGGCTGCGTCAGTGAACTATTCAGTTGCTCATCAATAATCTTCTATAGCGTGATGAGGCTCTCGACCACAGGCATGGTTTATATCATGCAAATTTGAAGCCGGGAGGATGATATTTATACTAATAAGGCCCTAGCTCATGAATAATATAGAATCACTCTTTCTGTGTATCTTGTCTGTGGATGTAGTAAAACTAAGAGGCATACGTTGTCTTGTAGACATATATGAGAACATGCTGAGTGCACTGAGCATATGTGGAAAGGTCAATAACCCCAAGAGCAACATCTTATAACATCTGTTACTGTTCCAGCCAATAGCAGCAGTAAAGACCAAATCTGTTCTCAAAAGCAACATGCATATAGTACATATTTAATGACATTTTCACACCTTTATCACATAATGAGAAGTCAACATATCTGTGCATATGTAATGGACACCCTGCCGCAGATTATGGTACTGAGATGCTCTGTGTTGCATGATACATGATGAGAAAAAAAAACAGTGGGTGTGACCATGAGAAGCAATCCATAGTCCTCTGGTATGAGACTCGTTGAATGGCCATGGCTTCTGATGGCATTGTGTGTCTGTGGCAGGGACCCCAGGTGGTGCAACTAAGAATCAAAACTCTGCCGATATTTGCTACATAATTACCACTGGGAGCATGTGACAGATGATTCCTACGAGGGACCCCATGAAAAGATGGATGCTTGGCACTGTCTTGCTAGAGCAGTGTCAGATGGCACTGGCATACCTCAGTCTGGTGAGCAGTACAAGCTTCTCTACAATGATCCATGCAGCTGCCATCCTGGCTTTCTTAATCAGTGGGAAGATGATGTCAAAATAAGAGTGTCCGAGATGTAATGCAAGTATCTGTACAGTCTATAGGGATAACATACCTGTCCTGCTTAGCATAGTATGGTGTGTAGGCATGTTAATGAATGTTATATTTTATTCTACAAGTCCAGAGGCCATGCAGGAGAATCATCTTCTAAATCAAGGAGGATGATGGAAAGGCTTCTTAGGTACAGGGGTGTGTATTATTTATTTATCTCATTAAAATTGTTTTGGAAAATATTATTATTGAATCATTTATATAACAGCAGCATACATATGAGTCACTCTGGAATGGTAAGTGTGGGTATGTTTAGCTGTACAGGTATTCCAAGTACTGTTTGCATGCTATTCAGAGTATGAAGATTATAGTTATTCAGGTTGTCTGTACATGACCTTTACAGTTTTAGCCTGTACATAAAGGATATATACAAATGGCAAGTGGTCACTTACTCACAGTGATATCCTAGCACTTCTAGTCACATTAGTACTCCTACACATGACTGTCATAGGCACAACTACAAAACTGTCAGGATGGCTACCTGTAACCACCCTGTAAACATAGCACATTGTAGCATAGCAGCCTTTACATTGTGCACCCATACAGTTAGATTTGCAGCTTTAGGCAGCTTTATATATATATTAGTATGATGCCCTCAGTCATGTGTTTCACACATTAATTATATTGATGGTATACTAGTTTTTTTTATTTCCCCCTCCCCTTCCTTGGTCTCTGGCCTTTTTATTTATTTATTTTTGTTTGTTTGTTCTACAGGTTCTCTCCACTTATTTTGCAGTTTTGTACAGCAGCTGCTACTGTAGTGCCTGTAGTTAGGCCTTGGTTCTCAGTCGCCCAGCAGGCTTAACCACCCCCTGCATCTTCCCATCCTACATCCTGGGCTTCCTCTCCAGTGGTCAGAGCAGGGGACAGCCAGATGGTCACTTCTCCTGCTCATGTTTTGTCTTCACCATCTGCGGGCACTGATGGCCCCTCCTGTGTTAATACCAATTGTAGTAAGCTTGTGACCTGAAGGGAGATGATAGAGATGGTGTAGGAGCTGTAGGACCAGCAGCTGGAAGCCCACATCAGCTGCCTAAAAGGATTCCTCTTGTGACTGGTACAGTCACATCACTGGCTCCCTTGCTAGTAACTCCTCAGACAGGGCCCACTGGAAAAGGTGGTCAGGGTGCTGTCTGATCTCCACCTGGGTATCACAGAGGCAGTGCTATATGGAAGACAGTATTCACCCTATCCCCATCCCACTGTTTCCCTCCCTTGTGTGTCAATACCCTTTGCTGTTTGTTGTCCAGTCCTCCCCATCACCATTGTCCACTTATTATTTGTCTTCCTCTGACTCTTCTGTCTTCCCCTTCAAAAATGTCAGCACCTCCTTTGTCAATTTTTGTGTATAAATTTTTGTGTGTTTGCCCCTGCTACTGACCTTCTGCCTCTTAACATAGCTTCACCTTCCCCAGCTTCTCTGCTTGAAAAAAAAAAAAAAGCATCTGTCCCACAAAAGAAGGTGTATCCTGCCTCACTCTCCCCACTCCCATACTCCCATTCTTATCCTTCCTGTCTCCCTTGTGTGTTATGCTGGTCTTACTGCCCTTTTTTCTAACTGTCCTGTGTTCCCATATACACCCCTCTTATGGTGAAAATAGATTAAAAGAGTGCAGTGGTCCCTTTAAAGCAGCATGCTACTTTCCTCATTTGCCTGTGTCTTAGTGTGTATGCATACATTGAGGCACATTCACTATCTATACTACACAATTTTTCTCACCTGACTCCTAGCCGTAACAGCAGATTATCTTCTTTAACTTGGCATTTGCATAATTACTAATTAGCTGCTACCAAAAAATGTGGGTTTTCACATTGTTAACTGAAAATGAGGTATGGGCCTAACTGCTCTATGAGCAGCACCTCTGGCAGGCAATTTATCACATGCCAAGCATCTTTGTGAATCTCAGGGAGTGTGTAGATAGCAACCAATAAATGAAATATTATCCAAGAAAACAAGGTGAGTAGTGAAACATTATGCACAGCTACTTCACTATGAACTATGTGTGCGACATAAGAATTTAGAAATACCCCTGTTATTGCAAGACAAGCCTTTGGGTGCAGTAACCTTAAAAAAAATATTCAAAACCGCAGCTGAGCAATAACACTGATGTTTAAATAATTCATACACAGTCTACTATTTAAGGGCTGATTTAAAATTATTTATGCTCCTTGCTTGATGTTAATAAGTATATGTCATGATAGGTTGCAAAATGAGTCTTAAGATGTAAATATGCCAAAATATAAAATGCAGTGATGACCAAGTGTTGCAGTTGTTAATATTACATGTAGTCTTCAGGTATAGAAACAAATCCATGCTTCACAAATTGCCCAGCAGATGGCAGCACCAGCTAATGTGAAAGCCTTCCATTTCTTTTTTAATTAACAAACATTAAAAAACCCCATAAAAATCATAGCGGGGGCACCCTGAGATATTTCATCAAAACTGAAAAAAAAAAAGTTATATATAGATGCACATCAACTCCTCAGTAAAGCACATAAAATAGTGAAATGTAAATAACAGTCTTTTACGGACCGACACATTTTATCTCAAAATGTTGCTCTGTTTCTACTAAAAGTGAAAATTGTTCTAACAAGCTCTAAATTAATAGAATCAGTATTTCAAAAGTGTCATTAGTAGGCCTTTCTTTCTCCAAATTATTTTTGTTTTGTCCCTAATTCTGGAATAAAAAAGTTGAGAGCTATAAACCAAGCTTTGTCAACAGAGAAAAGAGACATGAGTGTAGGTAAGTGAAAAGACTTATGCCAAGCTAGGTCAGTATGAAGCCATGTAAGAATGAGGCAGATGAGCATGACAAATGGAAGAATATGCATGCAAGTGGATGAAAGAGATCAAGCATAAGTACAAGGCAAGTAACAGGTTTGACACCAGCTCATAGTTAAGAACATACTGAGTATAGCAGTCACGACACAAAGACAAAAGATGATAAAGAACAGGAGAACATTGTTTGTAAAAGTAGTCTGTTGTATCAGAAAGGTTTGTTCTAAAAGGGCTTAGTGTCTTCACTTTTGTGCAAGAAGCAGGAGTCAGATTCTCACTTGTTAAGTAGTCATGAGGAAGCTATCACAATACATGAGTCCTAAAGCAGCAAAGAGCAGGCTTAGGAGTGGGGACCAGAAGGAGATAGTTGAGGTGTTTTCTAGGAGGGCATACAAGCCTCAGAAAGAACATTAAAATAATTATGAATGGGGGCAGAAAATCGGTATAGGGGTGATGATGGATAAGGTACTTTGACAGTAAAGAGAAGGAAAAATGTACACAGAGCACTGTAAACGAACAACATGGGTGATAGCGTATATCTGAATAGTAGTAATACTATGCAGTGCAAGATGTTTGGGTAGGAAGTAGTGATTCAGAAAGGTAGGGTAGACATTACTTGTATCAAAGAACAAGAGGAGGGGAAACATGGAGGACTCAAGGTACAGGTTGCTCAGAAATGAGAAAAAATTGAGAGATTAAAGTGGTTTAGCAGTCTGCATAGAGGAAAGAATTGAAGATGTGGTCCGAGAAACAGAGGAGTTTTTTTACATCACAGTTTACTGACGTATTAGCAAAGTCAAACATCAGATTTAAATAATACAAGGAAATACACATACCATAAAATGGAATTTACAAAATGGCAATCAAAATAACATCTATTCTGTAAATATAACATAACATAATGATTCAGTAGTTGTACATATAAATCATGAATGATCAGGCTTCTACTGAAACTATTCAATGGTATTTGTCCCAACAATACAGAAAATAGTCCACTATGTATTGTGTGTATGATCCACTTCTGACATACTTTAATAAAAGTCTTGAACAGTTTATGCACATATATAAATAAGTCATTGCTCACAGTGCCCATGAACTTTTCTAGCTTTTTAAAGAGAATTGCAAACAGTTTGAATGAAATATGTTATCCATAGTGATCTTAATCTTTTTAAATCCTGATCTGTCTTGCTGTCTTGTTGCTTCCCAATATTTAATAGGCTACATGACATCATTGGGGGAGATGGGGACCTGTTGCATAAACAGAAACATCCCAGGACCATGCACACAACTAATGCCATTTAGGATAGTCACAAATCATGTAAAATGGGACCTTGTTTCTGATGACACCACCAACAATCATCAGAGGGCTACACACTTTTGTCTTTAAGTCTGTATCATGAGCTTTACAACTTTCTCCTCAGTTTATATAATCAAAAAGCCAAATCTGGCATTTGTTTGAAACATGTTGTTTCCATCAAACTTGTTGACCATTGTGAGGGAGATAGTGGCCCAGATAACACCTTTCAGCATTTTGGATAGATATTTGAACATTGTTTAGTAGATACCAATTCTTTATACGCTGCTATGAAAGAAGCTTTTGTCTTGTCATACTGGGAAAGCCACTGAAGAGCTGTGCTATTTTGATAGAGCGGTAATGGAGTATTAGCTTGATGTGCATCACAAAAAATTGCTTAGTCGCAAATATTTCCAGGAAGGGGACCAGCATCTCCTGCATTTTTTTTTTAAGAAATTAAATATACATATGAAAGAAAGGTACAGCTGTTTACTATTTTAGCAACTGGTCTGTCCCAGATCCTACTAAGTAGACCCTATATTCATTATAAACTTTCTTTCACTTTACCACTGCTGTTTCTGTAATAAGTAGATCCCATGTTCCTAGCTTGTGTCTCCTTTCCTGTAGCATATTCTGTTAATGAAGTTTTGAGACCTAAGATTGAGATTGGAAGAGATATCTGTGCTCTTACAGCAAAGCTGAGAAATATGAAACAATGGAGAGATGTTAAGCAGGATTTAAAATAAAGGATAACCCAGTAGCCTCAATGTAACGGGAAGTGAAAAAGAATAAGCTGAAGACACACGGAATTATGAGAAGGACAAAGAAAGATAAAGTTGTAGAATAAAAGGGAACAGGGAACTAGCTAAGTCTCATAAACTACAGGGAAGTACACGAATAAGAAGATATGGAAGGTAGGAGAGAAAGGAAGGGAACACTAATCAATGTGGATTAATGGGAGAGAAGGGGGATATAAGATACACCGTTAGGATGAAAGGCAGAAGGCAGGAGGCCTAAGAGTCTTATGCCTCAGCAGATAGAAAGGAATAGGAGAATGTCATGGTGAAGACAGGCCTGGTAGAGAACATTGAAACAAGTGCACCATGTTGGGACTGATCATGCTTATACCACTTATGGAAAAGTATACATGGCAAAGAAGAGAATGTCAGACAAAATGGAGGTGTACTTGATGGAATGCAATTATACATATACATACCATAATTTATGTGTAAAATTCCATAAACCAGAAAAAATTATGAGAAAGATGTGTCCCATGCATATTCTAGATATCTGAGAAATCTATACCACTCCGCTGAGTTAGCATATCTTAGCTCTACTCAACATTACAGGTTTTCAATTCCATATACATTTATCAGGTAACCCCTGAAACTTTTCTGCTTATGTACATAGTGTTACTGGGGTCAGTTACAGAAAAACAAGGGGAGTTTTAACAAAAACATTTGTTTAGGAACTGCTAATTTTGGTAAGAAAGGGGGGTACGTCTGTTTTCAGGCAGGGAGGGAGATCTTCATTTTCTATATACTGTGGTCTAAAATTGTTTTTTAAAGTGCTACCACATGGAATGGTTCTGATAAAGTCCTTGAGGGGACGAAAGTGCTTAACTTGTTGTTGAAATTCTGATGAAGTCCTTGAGGGGACGAAAGTGCTTAAATTGTTGTTGTTTTTCTAATAAATAGCTGGCACACACTCTTGATCTGGACATCGTGTGGTTTTTCATGGTTATTAATACAACACCTAAGTATTTGGCCTGCATGGAGAATTAAAATAGAAATGAATGCACTTGTTGAAGGTGCTGTCATGACTAGTTCTTGAACGATCAGGGTTTATTTGCATTAATCTGAAGACCTGACCTCCATACAAAGGCTTGCAAGCATTCTACTATTTTCAGAATATTTTTTAATGAATCTGTCATCCAGATGATGCACTCATCAACAAACCAGCTTGATATGACTGTCTGTATGTCTCCAGTTCGGGATGCAACTAGAGCTTGTACTCAGTAATAAGCTTCCATTGTAAATATAAACAAATAGGAGGAAAGCAGTTAGGCTTTTCTTTCTTTTTTTTTTTAATGATTTTGTCTGTTGTCTATCAAGCCTTCCTCCTCAGCTATAAAACCCATGCCTTCTTGGAAGCAGGGAGCCATACCTGTACTAGAGTGAAAGATGACAGTAAGGAGTGATTATCCAGACAGCCATGAAAAAATATGTAATGTCCCTGCTGATGTTCATTCCTCCATCTGACTGCAGTGGGCAGGCAAGCTTGTTCCAAAAGTCTGAAGGCCAGGCTTTACCTCCCCAGACCAGAACTGTCCATGTTTTAGGATGGACCCTAATTGTATTCAGACCAGAGAATTACTTGGCACCACTCACCCCCCCCCCCCCGCCCTTAGTCTTCTATCATTGAGAGCACTGGCTATGGGGGAATTTCTATTATGTCTGTAACCTACCCTACTGTAGCTAACTTGACCACCTACATAACCACAGAGACCTGCTTTGCCCTCCCAGAATACATGAGCATGACTACACTTATTTCCCAAGGGCTACCATGAGTAGGTTGGAATAGACCATGCCCATGTCTCCCTGGTAATGGTCTTTTATTGCTGTGCAAGCCTCCACTTGCATGGAACAATTGAGGCCAACAGAAATATCACCATTGTCTTCCCCCAGGATAGGTGAGTCATATACCACTCATTTCCCATCCTCCATCATCCGGCTCTTCCAGTGCCCAAACCACTACTCAGACTCAGGATGTCTAAGTCACAGAAGAGGCTTTTCTCATATATGTCTGGTTTACTCAAAGGAGTAGATAGTCTCATATTAATGTAAACTATAACCATAACTGTCCTGTATAAGATACTACAGCAACTTAAAATAGTGGCCTAAAATGTACTTCTTCATTAGTTTCCAGACTGATTTGCATGTAATGTATCAAAGACCTTATGGCCCACTAATACAGATGCTGCCTCTAGGATGAAGTTTGACTTTGATAACTCTGGCAGGGCAGTCTACTTTCTAAATACGTCATACCCTTCCCTATATTTTTGACAAAGCTTTGTTGCATAACTTGTATGGAATTAAGGATGAAATTTCAGTCATTTGAGATTATCTTAGTTTCACTGAGAGCAATAAGGCAGATGTATAACCAGTAGGGTTAGTAGCATCTTTAGATACTTTTGGAAAAAGCGCAGGAAAGGCTAGTCCACTAGAGTATGGAAACTAGTGTGAGACATTCAAGCTAGTAAATAGCTGGTGCAACTGTGGGGCTTGGAGATTTGGTAACTGTTATAAACATCACTGTTAATGTCATCAAGCCCTAGTACCTTCCCATTATTAAGGCTAGCTATTGTACTTAAGACTTCCCAAATAGAAATAACTTTGTCTAACCTGCCCTTTTTGTCAGCAGATAACTCAAGCAGTTGGATCAGACTCAAGATATAATGCCTCCTTAAACTGTATATATATCTAGGAAGTCTTTTCACTGTATGACTGATTTGTTCCGGTTCAAAATACATCTGCCCTTTACTATTTCAATCCCATCATTTTGTGTTGGGCTTTCCTCTCTTTGACTTCAGTGTCTAAGTCTTTTTTTGTGATTGTATTCTTTCTTGCTCAGTGGAAAAGCTACATTCACAGTGCTGTTGCATGCCCAAATAAATAAGAACATGCATTTCTTTTTTCGCCTATTGTAATCACCACAAACTTGCTTTATTTTTTACACATATTCTGTTTATAGTTGGACTATAAGGCCACAGTCCAGTCACAAAATTGTTTATGTGTATCCATTTCTCATTTCTTCCTTCAGTCTTGCTGCCTCATGTCAGGAAGATTCCCATTTAAATTATGCAAGATGCATTTGAAGATGCTTCACCCTTCCAGTATGTATAATATCTTTAATCACACCCTTATTTACCATAGATTTCAGTAACAATAGACCTATTGCCCATGTTGGGAGACCAGTGGTGTTAGAAAGCCTACACTTGTCAGGTGAGTATGGCTTTGGTTATGATCTAATAGTATACATATAAGAATTTTGGCTGTGCTCGTTGCTTGAGTCAGGCAGTTAGTGAGCAAGTGTATACCTCTCAACTTTCCAGATTTTCACAGAGTGTCCATATTTTTTACTCATATTTATAGTCTATTCCTCATAAAATTTGTAGTTTTCCTGGCAAATAATTGAGGACTGCAGTCATTAAATAATGACATGTATTTAAGTCATAAACTTCCAAAGTTTATTGATATTAACGCAAATCAAGATAAATTCACAGCGTTTTCGTCCACAAAATACCAGACTTCATCAGATACAGTCAATACTTGACTCCATGCTCAATATATACCCATAAGTCCTATGAATTAATCAATTGAAGGAAGAATCAAGGAAACACTAGGATTGATTCTAACAGTAGTGCTAGATTAAACAGTATTAAATATATATGGATAAATATAAATGTTCTATTATATGATACTCTACACTAGGATTATAGCTAAAATATGAAACCTAGGAGTATAGTAATAGTACAAGACATAGTATACAAACAGAAATGGAAAGAGATCAGAATAAGTAAATATGTATATGGTTCATAGGTTCATAGGTTGGTACTAGGCTATCAGCCTTAGGGCCTATACAAGCCTAGCCATAACAATTCTCTGGATATTTCTTCCCACAATATTTACTTCCCTGGATGCCTTTCTAGCAGGGTGACTGACCCCCGGGGTGAATTTCCTATCTCCCATACAATCATCAAGGTTCCTTTTGAAGAGGGCCAAGGAGGCGCTCTGCTTGACATGTATGGGCA
The DNA here is from genome assembly GCF_019279795.1 of Protopterus annectens. Lineage (NCBI taxonomy): Eukaryota > Metazoa > Chordata > Ceratodontiformes > Protopteridae > Protopterus > Protopterus annectens. The sequence continues at coordinate 268,122,873 of NC_056728.1, forward strand.
GTCTGTTCCAGAGTCTGGGGAGTCTCTTGGTCAGGAACATATCCCTCCAGCACATTTTGTTCATTGTGATGACAAGGTTTAGATCCCTGGAGCATGTGGCTCTGAGGGATTGAGATTTATTTAAGTGGAGCATGTCCAACAGCTCAGGGTTTGACATGGCCTTGTATGTTAAGCAGAGATCGCCTCTGAGTAGACGATATGCCACAGAGTATAGCTGGAGTTTTTTTAGATGGTCAGCATAGGGCATCTACTTTAGTTCTGTGATTCTTTTAGTGAGGTATTTCTGCGGCCTTTCCAGTTGTTGCAGATGTCTTGTGAGGTACATACCAAATGGGGCATTGTACTCTATAATGGGTCTAATGAGGGATGAGTACAGTGGGACAATGACCTCCTTTTTTCTGGATCAAAAGCCCTTAGTGATGAGGTGTGCCACATAGAAGGATTTCCTGACTGTTGTGGCGATGTGGTTATCAAAGGTGAGACCACTGTCCACCTGTATCCCCAAGTCTCTCATCACACTTTAGGTGTTTAGTGTACTTCCACCTCTGTGGTAATTCATGGGTACATGGTTTTTCCCAAAGGGGATATCTATACATTTCTTGGCATTAAGCTTGAGCCCATGGCTCTGGCACCAAGCATCTGTTTCTATAAGGCGCTTTTGTAGAATATCCAGATCATTTGGGATTCAGTGATGGCTCCCAGTTTGCAGTCACCCGCATACTTTGTTAGCCAGAGTCCCTTAGTGTTGGCCTGTACTTCAGAGAAGTAGATGCCAAACAAGAGTGGCCACAAGACTGAACCCTGAGGTACTCCACTTGTCACTTGTCTGGAGCTGGATTTGGAGTTGGCTACTTTTACAGTCTAGGTGCTGTCAGTAAGCCAGTTGGCAACCCATTGAGTGACATAGGGAACTGCCCAGCTTAGTAAGTTTATCTATGATTCCAGAGTGGGGGATGGTGTTGAAGGCCTTGGAAAGGTCCAGATAGGCTGTGTGGACTGCCTTACCCTTGTCCACAGCCCTGGAGACTGATTCAAAGAAGTCAATCAGGTTCAGGAGACAAGATCGGCACTTCACAAACCCAAACTAGGTGGGGTCCAGTGTCTGAAGGTTACCAATGTCTTTGTTTATAAGTTCCATGATAATGCATTCCATGCCCTTGCAGATCAGGCTCGTCAGACTGACGGGACAGTAGTTCCCAGGATCCAAGCTGAATCCCTCCTTGTGGAGTGGGATAATTGTAGCTGTGCACCACTCAGTGGGCACAAAGCCTGAGGTGAGGCTATGATTAAACATGACACTTAGGTGAGGTGCCAGTTGATTTTGTAGTTTATGTAGTACACAGCCCGGGATGTCATCTGGTCCCATGGATGCTGTATTCTTAGCTTTGGAGAGTACAGTTTCTACCTGTGTGGCCGTGATTACCGGAATTTGGCAATCTTTTGGTATTGAGATGGGCCATTTAGGGGGTTAGAGGGGGGTGATGTTGGCACTAAATCGATCTGCCAGGATACTGGCAATATCCTTGGGATCAGTATATTTAATGCCATTCTGTTGTAGCTCAGAGCAGATCTGAGCATTGCCATTTAGATTCTTGACATAACTATAGAATGTCTTGTGGTTGTCTTTGGAATCTTTGGCAATTTTATTTTCATAACTATCTTTGGATGATTTTATGAGGGATCTCAGCTTCTTACTGAGGCTGGTAAGGCAGGTGACCACCAGATTGGCTTCCTTTTTTGGAGGAGAGCGTCTTGGTTCTATTTGGGATGGCACGATTCATGCACGAGTGGATGTGCTCATACAGTGCCTTAGTGTAGGATTCAGCAGTCAAACTTTCAGCTCCTGTCTGCATGGGTGTCATGAAGTTTGTCACTTCTGACTTGAGTAGCATGTAGTTGGCTTTGAAGAAGTTTTTTTACGAAGGTTTTCTTACTGGGGGGGGGGGTGGGATGTGGATGTCAAGGGTTATTAGCTTATGGTCTGACCTGACCAATGAGGGGGTGACCACTGGTGTGGAGCATTTATCTCCCATGTTGATAATGACCAGGTCTAGTATATTGGAGCCCCTAGTGGGACAATGGATTAGTTAATCCAGGGCATTGGAATTTATGAGTTCCAAGAACCATTGGGAAAAGGTGTTGGTACCTGAGTAGTTTTCCCAGTTAATGGCAGGGTAGTTGAAATCACCCAGTATTAGGGTGTTTGGCTGTATCTTAATATTTTCCAGTATGTTTAGAAAGGTGTAGTGAAAATCTTGAGCCATGGTGGGGGATCTGTAGCAAGGTACAATTTGGATTGCAATCTTACTGAGTGTTAGTTGCACCTGGAGAATTTCAGATCCATTGTGTTGGGCAACTAGCCTGGAGGTGTGAATATCCTTGGTGAATATGAACACTTCTCCACCTTTAGTGTTTTGGTCTTAGTTTGGTGGCCAAAAAGTGTGGTAAGAGTTGTAGCCTGGTATTGCAGGGGTGCTCTCTGGATCCTTGAACCAGGTCTCAGTTACTGCACAGATATCAATGTTCTCGATTTTTAGGAGTGCCTTGAGAGAGTGCATTTTGAGGTTTAGATTTCTAGCTTTGAGTAGCATTACCTTCAGATTTTGCATGCTTGTATCTGTTACGGTGGTGGTTTTGCCCTGTGAACCTTGCCTAAAAAAGGCACTATAAGGGTGGCAAGAGCTTTAGCCAGTAATCTGAATCCCAGGGGCGACAGGTGCAGACCATCTCTGGCAAAGCATCGTGGTCTGTTTATCATGTCGTCTTAGGCAGACAGATACTGGATCCCCTTTGAATGACACCAGGAGCTTAGCCAATTGTTGAAGTCCATCATTTTGTCCTTATACTGTGGTATCATTCTGGGCGAAGGCAGGATGCTACTCAGGGTTAGGGTCATACCTGCCTGGGTCACATGATCTGAGAGCTCTTCCATGTCTCTTTTCATGTAGTCCAGGGAGGTACGTCTCAAGTCATTCACTCCAACATGGACAATGACAGAGTAGTATTTGTACTTGTTGTGGAGTGACTTGAGTGCATGCATTATGTGGCAGATCCTGGCACCCGATAGGCAGCTGACTGTAATTTTCTCCTTGTTCAGCCTGGTGAGTGGCACATCAGTGTGCCTGACTATAGAGTCACCTATGACTAATGTGTTGGGTACGTTGTCTTGCCTTAGGAGTGTTGGGTGGCACACTGGTGTTGTGAGCTATGTGTCACTTTGGTTGTGACTGGTGTTAGATATTATGAATATAAGGCTGAAATGAATTCTGTTGTAAATATGCTGAAAGATAAATCACAGAATAAAAAGTTTGCTTGAATAAATGTATAGAGTTTAAAATGTGCATTCATGCTGTATCTATAACAGACAGGCTTCTGTCCACAGCATCAGAATTGGAAAACAAGCATTACATGATTTTCTCATGTTTGCAGAACAAATATCTATTAACAGACATCCTTTTTTATAAACTCAGCAATACCTGATGTTTTTTCTATAGGAACAGCTTGTACAGATGTTTCCTTTCAAATTTCTGTTAATGGCATCCTCACATCAGCAAAAATGCTTACAAGTAAATCACAAAAGGACAATAAAAAAGTTTAAAAACAGACATTATATGACTTCCCACAGAAGGCCAAAAAAGATACCAAGAGGAAATAACATCATCTATGTGCGTGACTAGCACTCTATATAGCAATTGTAGTAATTCAGTTATGTGAGAGAAGGACAGAGAGAGGTATTTTGTATTTGTCATCATTCATATCTGTAATGAAGGAAAACTTTGTAAATATATGCTACAATCTGACAGAAATAGTACATGTCGTTTGTTATAAAATAAGTTATCTGTAACTGTGCTTATGGCTGAAAAATATATTTCTTTATCAGTGTGCAATTTGAAAGGCTTGATGCTTTAAACAGACTACAGATGGAGTCATGCAAAGCTCTGTGTCTCTGATTCAGCAGTAAGTTGACTGTGTGTCTTAAGAAGACTTTGGAGCCAGCACAGCATAGGAGCAGAGCACGCAAAATTAAAATAAATTTTCAATGGTGACCCTTTGACAATGTTCCTAGCCTGTATCCAAAAACAGGGGGAGTGAGTGGGTAATGCCTTGTCTAAGGTCACTCCTGTAAAAGCACAGTACCATTTATGTGAAGTACTTCAGATTTCTACAGTTTTCTACAGTTTGCAGCAATAATACAGTTTAATAGATGTCTAAATCCAGTGAGACTGCATTGTAGGAAGGTGAGCAGTTCCATAAATTCACCAGAAAAGGTACAAGACAAAGTTGTAAGACTGAAACTGCCAGTTTTGCTGTACCAACTTCACAAGTGATTACAGAGACTTTTCAACTATCTACAGTAAAGCAGCTTGGCCATCTGCCTCTCTGTTGACTGGTAAGAAAATTATTCTGTGTTACATACAGTATGAATGCCATAGAGGTAATAATAATAACAGAATAAATGTATATGCAGCATATTAGCAAATGTAAAACCTTATTAGGGCAAGTTAATAGTAAGGCATTATGCAAATGGATTGCAAGTTCATAGTAAGGCATTATGCAAATGGATTACAATATTTGACTGGTATCTGAAACAAAATCATGTGTGGTATAAAAAATGTTTATTGTGTGTACAATGTCATAAAAATACAGTGCATGCCACTAATATGTTGACATTATATTCAAATGTTAGACAGTTATGTTCTGTCGCCAGATGTAAAATGTTTATTTCAGAGTTGCAACAACAGTCAACTCAGTTACTGATAGAACCTCTAGTACATTTTGTTACAAAAAATGTAATGAACTTCTAAAAGAGAGACACAATGAGTTCAGGAAGCTTAGACAAGTTATACATACATCTTTTCAAAAGGGCATAGGAGTTTCAAATTCAGCAGAACAGCTTACTAAAGAATGTCAGAAAGACCATGCAATATTACAGGAAACTCTTCAACAGCAGTTACAAAATAAAGGAAATAAATTAGCTGAACTGACAGAGACTGGGAACTTCCTGCATACACAGCTAATCTGTGCAAAAGAAATGTATTTTATAATATGTTTGTGTTTTGAAAATGGTTAAATATACATGGTAGGATGGTAGGATCAAACGTCTGGACAAATCATTCTCAAATGTTTTATTTTCATTCAGTTAAAGCAAGACATTTATCAGTAGTACAGTAAAGTAGACCATATAACTGCTATTCTAATAGCATAGTCGAAATGTACGCAACAGTTTTAGTGTATAAAAATTAAATAAAATAGTTATATGAAACTGTTCTAGTGCATAAAAATCAAATGAAAATAGTTAATAAGAGTAAAGATTTCAAGTCACAAGACTGACATGCTTGTATAAAGATATACAGATGCAAGACAGGCATGCATGTATGTTCTTTTCATCTAAAATACATCTGTTACAATGCACAAAAGCAAAAGGCACACAGCAAATATAAATAATGTAAATATAAACATATGTTAGTTAAGCTAATATCAATTTGTTTTTTTTACAATTTTTATATAATTGTATAGTAACACCAAACAGTTAAAGTTCTGAATTTTAAAAATAAATTAAATCACAGATGGTATTAGTCAAACAGTCTTTGTAAAATTAATGGCAGGACAGTTAAATAGATAAATAAATAAAAAAATACTGAAATTCATGTAAGCTAATTGTAAAATAATGTCTATTTATGTAGTATAAATGCATAGTTATGCAAATCACAACCAGATTAAAGGAAAAATGCTAAAAGAATTAACTATAGTTTATAGAGTATAAAATATGAGCTCAGACCTTCCTAGACTAGATGAATAGAAATGTTGGAAAGATAAGATAAACAAGACTGATTGCCAGACAAGTAGCTTGAGTTTTTCTAAAACATTATTGTTATTAAAACAATTGTTAAAATGTTCAGCACTATTTGGTAATTATAATAAAATGTCACAATTGTGCAATAAATGCTTGCAGTAGCACATGTTTCTTGTCTCGTAGTTAATTCAACAGTTGCAAAGAGTTAATGGAACAGTTCTAAATCATAAATAAAATTTTGTAATTGCCAAAGAATAAATTAATCAAGTTAAATTAAAGCAGACACAGCTCATTATTGATGAAATATTTTCACAGAATGGTCTGCAAAAGAAAAAATTGTTAAATACATTAGGTTTTGGTAGTAATACTTAATATCATTGTATTAACTATGTAAAATTGCATTTTGACTTGTATCAAAAGAAGACTAAAGGTTTGTTTCTTAATATGTTTTCTATATAATGTGATCAAAAATACATATCAGTATAAAATGTTTTGAGTATGTTTAAAATAGAGGGAATTGTTAGATATCATGAATATAAGGCTGAAATTAATTATGTTGTAAATATGCTGAAAGATAAAGCATAGAATAAAAAGTTTGCTTGAATATATGTATAGAGTTTAAAATGTGCATTCATACTGTATGTATAACAGACAGGCTTTTGTTCACAGCATCAGAATTGGAAAACAAGTATTACATGATTTTCTCATGTTTGCAGAAAAAATATCTGTTAACAGACATCCTTTTTAATAAACTCAGCAATATGTGATGTTTTTCTATAGGAACAGCTTGTACAAATGTTTCCTTTCAGATTTCTGTTAATGGCATCCTCACATTAGCAAAAGTGCTTACAAGTAAATCACAAAAGGACAATAGAAAAGTCTAAAAACAGACATTATGTGACTTCCCACAGAAGGCCAAAGAAGATACCAAGAGGAAATAACATCATCTATGTGCATGACTAGCACTATATATAGCAATTGTAGTAATTCAGTTATGTGAGAGAAGGACAGAAAGAGGTATTTTGTATTTGTCATCATTCATATATGTAATGAAGGAAAACTTTGTAAATATATGCAATAATCTGACATAAATAGTACGTGTCATTTGTCATAAAATAAGTTATCTGTAACTGTGCTTATAGCTGCAAAATATATTTCTTTATCAGTGTGCAATTTGAAAGGCTTGGTGCTTTAAACAGACTACACATGGAGTCATGCAAAGCTCTGTGTCTCTGATTCAGCAGTAAACTGACTGTGTGTCTTAAGAAGACTTTGGATCCAGCACAGCATAGTAACAGAGAGCGCAAATTAAGATACATTTTTCAACTGATGTCTGTTTGTGTTTCAGCTTTGGAGGTCCTTGTTGCTTGGGCAGGTTAATGTTAAGGGCCTCTGCATATGTGGGTTTAGTGTTGCTATATGTGGGTGCTGATGGTGTGGGTTTTGAAGGGCTATGTGTTGCTTGAGGTGTAGTGCAGGTGTTAACCTTCTCCTTTTGACTGTCTAGCACAATCTTGGCTGGAGAGAGCTTTGGTTCCAGTTTGGCTATGTAAGTGCATCTCTCGCAGGTTGTAGTGTTGGGTGGTAGGAGGAGAGGGTTGTCTGTGTACATGAGGCAGTTGTTGCATTGCCCAAGTATGCCCAGATTCACCAGGTGGACAGAAGAAATCACCGGAGGCTGACCCTTGGTGCTTTTTTTGTAAAGTACAAGAGCTGTTTTCCCTTACCTTTGCAAGGTACTTTGTAATTATAGGCTGTTTTGTGCCTACGATTAATTTCTCCTTATTAACAAGCAGAGTTGAGTGCTTGTATCAGTTTAAGGCTTCCTAGTGCTTACCAGCAGGTTCTAGAGCAAGTGCTAGTCACAGGGGTTCAGATTTTAGTGCTACTACTGAGAAACCAGCTAGTTCTAAGGGAAAATTTGAAGAGCAGACCTTCTGGCACCTGGACTAGTTTAACAGTAGCCCAGCAGTGCTGCATGATGTGAGAAATGAGCCAACACGCATGTTTTTAAGCCAGAAAGTTGAAAGGGATAGAAATCAGCCCAAAATGGCTAATAAAATTACAATTTCAGAGCTGGAAACCACTCTGCTAGTGTTAGATAGGCAGTACAATGCTCACCACTCCCACTGGTAAGCAATAGGATCTCCCTCTACCACAGCAAGGTCTGGATAGCTCTGAACACAGAAAATAAAGTCCTGAAACCAGCAAAGCCTGGGATCTGGAATATACTAGCTAGGAAAGGCGGGAAATGAGCAAACAAGATAGTATTTATTTTTGGTTAAACCAGGCTAAACAATGCAATAATACAGTAAATAAACACAGAAAAGGCTAACATACTTGAGTGTGTAGCCCTAAACAGTAAATGCAATTAAAACTACAAAATTAGCAATTGAAAACTTTTGAAATGAAGCAAGGCAGGTGCACAACTGAAAAATGATTTAAGAGGTAGTAATACAGTAGAACAAGTAGCTAGTCTACATATACAGAAAAGTCTATATATACAGAAAAGCAGCTAAAACAACACTGAAACAATTCACTAAATATACTCTATATTTCCAAAATGTTTGAGAAGCACAGTCAGAACAAGAAAGGGAGAAAGGAGGAATAGAAGGAAAGAAACTAAGTGGGTTGACCTTCTCAGATGTTCTCTCTGTATTAGGTAGAATGAGATAATGACACTAGACTGGGAGGAGTGCCCAAGATCAAATTTAGAGTAGGGGTGGGCAACTGCAAGGCCAGCAGGTATAAAGACAAAAGGCCAATAGGGAGGGAGGGTGGAACACTATTTTAGGCAGAAAACACTACAGAAATGTTTATCACAGCAGAAAACCAGCAGTGAACCAATAGCTATGAAATACAGTACAAGTATGCAGTATACAATAAAATTGCTATAAATAGCTAGAATAAGCAATAAATACTAAAAATAAGAAAACCGCAGGCTACTTATTGCTATATTATATCACAGATCAGGTGCTCCTCCTCAGATAGCTCTGTGTGAAATGGCTGAAACACTCAAGTTAACTTCTTAAGTAACAGAAAGTTGAAACATGAAACAACTTTAAAAAAAGCTCAAAAGAACCAATGAGGTGCTTTCTCCAAGCCGTAGACCTGGCAACCTAACTAGACAATGACCATAAACACTAAACTCTCACTGAAGTGGGGAATGGTCTTTGCTAACTAAGATGGCCTGGACAATGAGCTCAGAAAACAGCCTCTAACAAACAACTAGGCCCACAAACACGATCAGGAATATGGAGAATGATACAGCTACTACCTAAACTATTTTAGGCAGAACACACTACAGAAATGTTTATCACAAACACAGTCAGGAATATGGACAATATTCAAGCTACAACCTAAACTATTTTAGGCAGAAAACTCTATAGAAATGTTTTTCAGAGTGGAAAACCAGTAGTGAGCCAATAGCTATGAAATACAGTACAAGTATGCAGTATACAATAAAATTGCTATAAATATCTAGAATAAGCAATAAATACTAAAAATAAGCAAAAACAGGCTACTTATTGCTATATATCATAGATTAGGTGCTCCTCCTCAGATAGCTCTGTGTGTAATGGCTGAAACACTCAAGTTAACGTTTTAAGTAACAGAAAGTTGAAACCTGAAACAACTTTAAAAAAAGCTCAAAAGAACCAATGCAGTGCTTTCTCCAAGCCATAGACCTGGCACGATCAGGAAAATGGAGAATAATACAGCTACTACCTAAACTATTTTAGGCAGAACACACTACAGAAATGTTTATCACAAACACAATCAGGAATATGGACAATATTACAGCTAGGACCTAAACTATTTTAGGCAGAAAACACTACAGAAATGTTTATCACAGCAGAAAACTAGCAGTGAGTCAATAGCGATGAAATACAGTACAAGTATGCAGTATACTGTAAAATTGCTACAAATATCTAGAATAAGCAATAAATACTAAAAATAAGCAAAATAACAGGCTACTTTTTGGTATATATCACAGATCAGGTGCTCTTCCTCAGCTCTGTGTGTAATAATACAAATATGTCAACAAGAGTGGGAGGTTAGCATAGTAGTTAAGGTGTTCGCATTATAAGCATAAGGTGCAGGGTTTGATTCTCACATGGAGTAATTGGCTTGGAATGACCCACAAGTAGAGTTATCCTGGGATTATTTTATTATCCTATGAATAACTTTACACATATATTAGATAGTCTGTAGAGAAATAAAAACATTTGCTGAAGTCCCCCATCATGGAAATATTCCCTTATATCTTCTACTTTAAAACAAGATAAGAATTCTACAAAGTGCCAAAAAGAGATCAACAAGGTACAAAAAAGAACTTGTAAATATCCACAGGCACCACCAGGAATGAATACCGAGGTTCAAATGTAAAAACACAGCTTTAATAAAAACGAACTGAACACACATACACTGCAGATTCGTAACTGATATGTTTTTGTTTAAAAACACTTCCTCAGATGCGGACTGATATCCAAATCCCATCCATTTATACTTGTTCTACACTATCAATTAATTAATTAACCAATTGAATTAAAAAAAAAAACAAGATCCTAATTCCTTGGAACATAATGAAATGCTAGCAAAGTGACTATGTGCATATAATGACATAAACATCTTTTTATATGAATAAAAAAGAAGAATAAAACATAAATGACTGCCTACTTGGTCATAATAAAAGCCATAATCTCAGAATACTTTTACTTGAAACTAAAAACTCTTTAAAATAAATGTATTCTTTACTTGAAACTAAACAAAGGCAAGGCATAATGTCCATAAAAGATTAACTTGAAGCTCCCTCTAGTGTTCATTCTAATAAACACATTCTAACAGCTGAATACAAACATATATTGCTTAGTGGCTTTGCATTACATCGGTGGGAAATTAGAACTCATTCTAATTTCATATATAAATTCCAATGAATAAAAATATAAATATATATGCTGAATATGTTAAATATGTTAAAATATGTAATTCATTCATAAAGATACTGTTGAAAAAGAATTAAATATATTATAAAAAGACATATTATAAAAACATATTTTAACAATAAATCACATCATAAGACCCAATAAAAACTAATTCTTCAATAAAACATCATTATAGCTTGGTTGCCCTTAAATTTAGCATAGGAGCAATCACCCTTCAAGCTAACAAACTCCCAGCACTCAATGACAATATTTCAATTGCTCCTGTGCTAAAATTAAGGGCAGCCAAGCTATAATGATGTTTTATTGAAGAATGAGTTTTTATTGGGTCTTATGATGTGATTTATTGTTAAAATATGTTTTATAATATGTCTTTTTATAATATATTTAATTCTTTTTAAACAGTATTTTTATCAATCAGATACATATTTTAACACATTTTTAACATATTTAACATATTCAACATATATATTTATATTTTTATTCATTGGAATTTATATATGAAATTAGAATGAGTTTTAATTTCCCACCAATGTAATGCAAAACCACGAAGCAATATATGCTTGTATTCAGCTGTTAGAATGTGTTTATTAGAATGGACACTAGAGGGAGCTTCAAGTTCATCTTTTATGGACATTATGCATGTGTTTAGTTTCAAGCAAAGAATACATTTATTTTAAAGAGTTTTTAGCTTCATGTAAAATTATTTTGAGTTTATGGCTTTTATTATGAACAAGTAGGCAGTCATTTATGTTTTATTCTTGTTTTTTATTCATATAAAAATATGTTTATGTCTTTATATGCACATAGTCACTTTACTAGCATTTCACTATGTTCCAAGGAATTAGGATCTTGTTTTTTTTTTTTAATTCACTTGGTTAATTAATTAATTTATAGTGTAGAACAAGTATAAATGGATTGGTTTTGGTTGTCAGTCCGCATCTGAGGAAGTGTTTTTAAATGAAAACGTATCAGTTACGACGAACGTTAATGTCAGCAGTGTATGTGTGTTGAGTTCGTTTTTATTAAAGCTGTGTTTTTACATTTGAACCTTGGTATTCGTTCCTGGTGGTGCCTGAACATTCTATCATTAGCCTCGATTTAGATAAGGCTTTTGACTCAGTTAATTGGTTGTACCAGTTTAAAATACTTAAAGTGTATAATTTCTCACCTGAGCTAATTGCATTAATTTCTAAGTTACACAATAACTCTCGAGCTTATGATAAAATAGGTTCTTTTTTTCTAATCTCTTTAAATTACAAAAACACACAAAACAAGGCTGTCCATTATCACCATTATTTTTTGCATTAGCTATAGAATCATTTGCTAATAGTATTAGATCCAATAAGAACATTAATGGTATCAAAATAAAAGATTTCAAACAAAAGACTTATCTCTTAGCTGATATTTTACTAACAATAGGAAATATAGAAAATTCATTAGAACATAATTAGTTCTATGACTCAGTTTCAAGAAATCTCAAACTTAAGATTTAATCATAATAAACGAAATAGATTATTAATTAATAAAAAATAAAAAATATACAAAAATATTCTAACTTCAATTGAAATAGCAATCAAATGAAATACTTTGCTATAACCATTATGTCTAGTAGTAAAGAAATGATAGAAGCAAACTTTCAGCTGGTTGTTGATAACATTTTAAGTTTAGTGACAAATTGGAACACATTGATCTTTACCACAGAAGAATGATTAATGCTTATTAAGATGGCAATTCTCCCTAAATAGTGTTTGTCTTTCAATCTTTAGTACTATCTCCACCAAAAAATGATGAAAAAGATAAATAATAGTCTACTTACTTTTTTGGCATCCTAATAAACCAAGAGTTTCTGTTGATTGGCACAGAAAAGATTGGGATAATGGTGGAATAGGATTCCCTGATATTTAACTGGATGCTACTTCAACAATTTAAAAGTTATAGCATTGCAGATAAATTCATCTAATCATTCAAAATGGTAACAACTACATCAAGAAATGTTACTGGTAAATAATAAATATATCACAACCAGTCAAAAACAAATATTCCCTAATAGCTTTATCTGGTTATTAAAAGATTTTTGAATAAATAGAATTACACCCTCTTCTCAAATTCCCTATTTAAATAAAGTTTCCTCTTTCCAAAAGTTCACGTATTGTAACCATTTTTAAAGGCTTAATATTTTCTATTTCCAATTGCATATACAAATTACTGCTGCAAAACTCATAACTTCAACAAAATGCTAGTACTGAAACAACAAAGTAACTTTATTTATTGGCATCAATTCTTATATAGTACTGATATATATATATATATATATATATATATATATATATATATATATATATATATATATATATATATATATATATATATATATATATATATATATATATATATATACTGTTGAAAATGTACGGTCCAGATACAATCAAGATCCTGAGATTTGGTTAATTTAACAAATATCTAGAGACTTTGTGAACACAGATATAAATAAGATACTTAACCTAGATAATAAATCATTCCACAAATTATTGGAATTCTTAATAAATATCAGTAATAACGCAATGAAAAATAAATCATATTTGTCTCAGATTTATAAAATTCTTAAGTTAGATTTCACATATTTAGAGAATTGGTATTGGAACTATTCCTCATAAATTAATAATGAAGACTACTCTGAAGAATACAAGAAAATAATATTAAAATTTACAGATAAAACACATCTTCATTATACTGGAATATTTTCATTTGGAAATTCTTACACAGAGCTTTTGTCACTCCTAACAAAATTACAATTATGTATAAATCAAATACAATTAAATGCTGGAGATGTGATTCTGAAATAATATCTGATTGGATGCATACGGTATATAAATGTAAAGTCATCTCTCCTTTTTGGAAAGAAATTAATAACTTCATTCAAGCTCTAAGGTCAGATAGATGTAATATTTCTAAATCTTTAGTTTTATTTAATGCCCTGATTCCTGATATAATTCAAAAAACCCAAATGCATCTTCTTTGAATCTATTCTTGCTATAGCCAGAAAAGTAATTACTAAAAACTGGAAAAGTAAAGTTACCTCTGTGACAAAAGGAGATACTGCCAGCACAGACTAGTTGGAATTTTGTAAATAATGATATGCCATTAGTGAATACTGAAATGATGTATACAAGATGCTTGTATTACAAATGTATTAGAACTGTATGTCATTTGTTTATCAAACTGCTTGTACAAATGTGTGTGTTGAAAAGGTATTTGTAGAGTACTGTGTTTGAAATGTAACCATAGTGTGCCCTGGAAAAGAACAGAAATGTACATGCACTATTGTATCTTCTTCTTCTTCTTCTTCTTTCGGCTTTTCCCATTTAGGGGTCACCACAGCGGAGTATCTGTCCGCTCATGATTGGCAGTGGAGATATACAGTGCGGTGTTGCCAGCCCGGCACGCAACCTTCCATGAAAGGCACACACACCCATGCACACACTCATGCCTAGGGCCAATTTAGAGTGTCCAATCCACCCATAGCATGTCTTTGGGATGTGGAAGGAAGCCGGAGCACACGGAGGAAACACACATGACCACAGGGAGGACATGCAGACTCTGCACAGAAGGTACCCCAATCAGGGATTGAACCGTAGAACCTCTTGCTGTGAGGACATGCACTATTGTAACTGTTTAATTGTATATATTTTAACAGTGGAAACTGGAATACAGGAGGTTAACATCAGTCCAGCAAATTTTAGTAAAATATCTGAAATTAAGTTACTTTATAGGCTAGGCCATAAAAGACAGGGTTCCTATTAGAACTCAAATGCTTGAAATGTCGAATGTCATATGGTTGACACCATATGATCGACATTTCAAGAGTTCAAAGGTTAAATGTAATGGTGCCATTTGGTGCAGAATGGGAGAATTTCCCTTTTCTGCACTGAAGTGTGATCTCAGAGTTGGTATATTTAAATAGGGGGGTGTGGGGGTGCAGGGGGGCTTCCCCCCTGCCTGCACCATTAAGGTAAGTTTTTTTTTAATTATATATTCGAACTTTTAAACTTCAATCATATGTTGTCGAACATATGCGATTCGAAGTTTAGAAAGTTTGAATATATAATATAGACCCAGAAGATGGTATTGTTTAGTTCTCAATGCAGCAAGAGACATAAAGTCTGTGCTAGAAAGCTTTCTGTATTGCTTTTAGGGCGAACTAATAACTAGTCTTGAAAGTATGAAGGAATGCAATGGTTTTATTACTTCCAGCATCTGACAAAGATCTGAGGAAAAGCCCTTGTCTGTATATTTTTACAGGTGAATGCTAAATGCTGCCGGCTTCTAGCAATGGGGGGTTTTGGCCTGGGAACTAGAAGTCAGATGACAAGAAATGATGTCATTCTGCAAGCTATTCAGTAATATTTGAGATATTATTTTGAGAAGTCTCTTAGTGAGACAGAGCATTCTGCATTCTGTCTGTAACCTGACAACAACTATAAGATCCATTCACCACATCTGCCTTGCTCTATTAGTAATTTCTTAGGTTATAGTATAATTCTCTTAGATTCAGTCAGGAATATAGTGAATCTTAGTTTATTTTCTTTATTTATTCGAGACTGTCCTGCAATATTGTTTTAAATATTTCCTGTGGTTTTGAACTCTGATGTCACTGTGAATATATATTCTGTATTGTCTTGTTCTTTTATTATTTATTATTAAATATATTTAAACCTTTCATTGTGGCTAATCTGTGTAGAGATATTTAAGTTTTGAGAGTACTTGCATATTTATTTGGTGACACTTTGTGGGCCACTCCTAATAGCCTTGCTCTTGGTCAAACTACCATTTGTGTTAATATTAATATTACACAGTAAAACTGGACACCCTTTGTTAAGGGCCCTAAAGTAGCTGATATGGAGTGACTGCTGGCAGTTAAAACTACCTTATAGTCTAGGCAGAAAAGAGCATAGCTAGTAAACCTGTGGCAGCCTTTCCCAGATGTGTGTGTGCATGTAAATCAAACCGCAAAGAGTGTGTATGTGTCAGCTACTTGGGCAGGGACACGAATCACTGGTTGGACAGAGAGAGTGCTGGAGGTTTTGGCTTGGTCACTTAGCTAAAATCTCAGCTCTATAGCTGTGCCAGTGGGGCATCTTATTAGGGATCTGGAGGAAGTGATAGAAACCAGCCCTGGACTGACTGTGGTCTCTGTGTGCTCTGATGGGAAATTGCACTTGATGCAGAGAGCTGCATCTGGAAATATATGTGTGTACCTGTTAACCTCCCAGTGAATGTCCCCCACTGTTGTCAGTGGTGAGTGTTGAGGCTACTTGATTACTAGTCCAGTTGTGGGTTGTTACATTTGGTGGGCAGTGGTGGGATAGCCACATTACATTTGGTTGGCAGTGGTGGGATCACCACATCACATATTGGGATTCAGTAGTGTGGATCTGTAGCCTGCAAACAATGGTCACTAAAGAAGGTGTCTGTACTCTCAAGCAGCCACATGACAGATATTCAGAGTTTCATCACACAATAGCGTTATGTATTATTTGTTAGCTTAGTTAATCAGAAAAAGCAGGCAAGGATGTCAGTAGAGGATTATGGCAAGCTGACAAGGAGCCAGTTGGCTGAGATGTGCCAAGCCAAAGGATTGGTGCATGCCAGCCTGACTGAAGTAGAAATGATTGCAGCCTCAGTCACAGCTGCATCACAGATCAGCAAACAGGAGAACAACCAGACTGGCCTTGGATGTACAACTCTCAGAAAATGGAAAGTTCAACTTTGCCTCAGGGGAGTTAAAATCCATCTAGAGTTAAAGAGACTTGAACTGGAGGCCAAACAGTTGGAACTAGACTCAGCAGAGAGACCGCGGCATTTGGAGGATGAAGAAAGGGAGAAACAGATGACATTAGAATCAGCTGAGAGGCTGAGACATCTGGACACCAAAGAAAATGAGAGACTGAGACATTTGGAGGCTGAAGAAAGGGAGAAACAGTTGACATTAGAATCAGCTGAGAGGCTCAAACATCTGGACACCAAATAAAATGAGAGACTGAGACATTTGGAGGCTGAAGAAAATGAGAGGCAGAGGCTACATGAAAAAGAGATGCTGACTCTTTGCTAGGGTCATGGAAGTAATGGCGAAGGGAATGACTGAACCCCAATACCACAGACGAGTTGGGGAAAAAAGGAGACCTATACCTACCAAGCAGAGCATTACTGCACAGGAAAGGGATACCCAGTGCTGCACATGGATCTAAGAAAACCCATGGTGGGCAGTCTAAACTGCCCCAACAGAGATGACAAGTAACAGAGGAAGCCACTAGTTCAGGTACATGGCCAGGATCAAGGGCTAATTGTTTTAAATGTAACCAGTGGAGCCATGCAGCATATAGATGTCCACAGAGGCAAGGTGGGGAACAAAAGGTAGTGGAGCCAGTAAGTGGGAATGACAGAATGCCAGTGGTAAGTTGTGTGGAGACAACAAGGATACCAAACTACCACAAGAGGTTATATCCTATCTTAGTAGATGGGAAACAGGCCACTGCTAAAAGAGACACAGCCTCTGACCTAACCATTTTGAAGCCTGCAATGGTTAAAGAGGAGTACTAATTGCTTGGGCAGTCTACTCCAGTCAGAGCTTTAGGAGGCACCCCATTCCAAATACCTTTGGCTAGGGTTCATCTTGACTGGGAGGGTGGAAAAGGAAGCAAGCAAGTAGGTGTCTTTAAGGATATCCCTACAGATCTCCTGATAGGGAATGATTTTGATAATGTAGTACCTTGCGTGTATGCAGTTACACGCCAGGCTTGGAAACGGGCATGTGGTTCTGGTATGATAAAAACTTGAAAATGACAAAATTAACAAAAACAAAAAGGCAGGAACAGACCAGATGTGAAAGAAACTGTTCAACTGATTTAATATCATACACACTAGTACCTTGGCTTTTCGCCTTCGGCGGATAAACTGTAATAAAAAACAGCCCTTTTTTATAGCAAACAAATCCAAACCCCATTAATTACACTCAATGAACTTAAGTGTCATCATTATATTCAAATACATATGCACATTGCCACATATAAAAATAAATATATATTTCTCAATACACATATTCTTTCTAACATTAAATTAATTGCTACATTTGTTTACATTTTTTAAAACCATTATTATTCTTTTTAATATTTATTTTCAATAAACCAATCATCCTGCTAATTCACCAGATTCACTTCAATGTTGAGACCCCTAGGAAATAATGTCTTATAATTTAGAATAAATTTGCTCTCTAATTCATTCAACTTCTTAACAATATCTCCCTGTCTGTCTAAAATTGGTTGTGCCAATACACTGAAAAAGAAAGAAACAGTGCTACCCCCATGTTTGTTTACAAAATGTTCAGCAACTGGACTCCTCATATTTTTATTGCGAATATCCCTCAAGTGTTCCAAAATTCTTACTTTAACAGCTCTTTTTGTTTGCCCTATGTACCACTTAACATTTTCACAACCACAACCCACAATATAAACTACACCACATCAATTACAATTAAATCTATTTCTACAAACAAATTTCCTACCATTAATACAAATACCCAAAATATTCTTAACACAATTACAAACTTTACAATGTCCACAGTCAAACATGCCAGTCAAATCTTTAGGAACACTAGTAACAGCCATATTCAACAATTCCTTCAAATTAGCATAATGTCCATAAGAAAACTTAATGAATTTAGGAAATAAATTACCCACCACTTCATCTTCACACACAATATACTAAAAGTTCCAAGACGGTATTTCTCATCATCTCTGAAAACCCAGAGTATTTTGAAACAAAATACAACTCTTTTGTCCCAGAACCATCTGGCTCAAAAACATTTTATCAACATTATTCCTTCTCGTTTATTTGGAAATCAACAATTTTTCTCCCAAAACCTCATCAAGAGCCTGATGTAAAATTTTCTCTTTAGAGCCACTTTCCATAAGCCTCTTTTTTGTTTCCAAAAGAAATTCTAGCCTAGAACTTTTTTTCAGAGGTGTTTCTAGCAATCTGCTTGAAGTCACCTAATGGAAGTGAATTTAACAGATGGGGGTGTGCATACTTTCTGTGTGCAAAAAATTATTCACCACAGTATATTTCCTAAAAGGTTTGAACTGGATCTGATTCCCTGAATCCATATAAAATTCAACATCCAAAAATTTTGTACAGAAATCACCTTTCATCATTGAAAATTTTAAATCATGCCCATTCCTATTCAATTCTGAGAAAAAATATATCAAATTCCTTAGGATCACCCTTACACAAAAATAAGATCATCAATGAATCTTTTAAACAACACCACACTATTTTTTATAGAACTCCGTAAATAAATCAACATTCTGTCAAAATAATCCATATAAAGGATAGCATAAGTAGGGGCATATGAAGCCTCTATTGCTGTTCCTTTCAATTGGAGAAATATTTCATTTTTAAACTTACAATAGTTGTGTGTTAAACAAAATTCAAGTAATCTCACCACAAAAGCAGTCCCAGGTCCATCTCCCATAATGTCCCATATAGCCTCCAATCCATATCTCAGCTGGATATTTATATATAAATAATTCACATCTACCACTACCCAATAGTAAACATCCTGCCATTTTACTTTACCAACTTCCTTACATAACTCTTCAGTATTAGTAACATGTGCAGGTACTTTAACCAGATATTTTTTCATTAGTGAATCCAAAAACAATCTTACATTCTGTAGGTATGAACCCACCCCCCCAAGACAATAGGTGTACCTGGTACCTGGTACCTGGTGGGTTCATTAAATTCTTATGCAATTTTGGCAATACATAGAACATAGTGTCATATAGCTTCTCAATGTGCAATTTTTTTACCAGTTTCTTTAGTCATAAAACTAATCTTTCACCCCTTTCCAAAATTACTAAAAGTTGCTTATTGAAAACACCAACTGGATTACATTCCAAATTAACATAATCTTCCTCAGCTCGTAACAATGTATACACCATTTGATTATATTTTAACCTAGACATCAAAACCCAATTGACTTATCAGCTTGCTTAAACACATAGTCATTTAACTTTCCCATCAACATATTTAAAATTTCCCATTCATCCCTTGTAATGTGTTACACGCGGAGTCAGCAAACTTCTGTGCAAGAATAGCTTATTTTTACATGGAAGGGACCATTCCCATGCAGCACGCTAGCACACCATACATATTCATGAAGGCATGCTGCCGTGCTGTAATATGGACATGGTTCTATGTACAAGTGCAGGGGGTGTGTCTGAGAGCAGTGCTATCACAATACACACCCCCCTGCACACCAGAATTGCCGTACAGCAATGTAAAATGAGTGAGATCACTTGTTACACATCTCAACCAGTCAGATTAAGAAATCTGACCAAAGCCATAAGGGACAATTGCCATTACAAACATAGAAAGATGATAGAATAACAGATTTAGCATTAGCATGAATTTTCTGAAGGGTATGAAGTATGTAATGCACACCTCACAACCCGTTACAGTAAGAAATCTGGACAAAGCCATAAGGGACAATTGCCATTACAAACTTATAGAGAAAGATGATAGAATAACAGGTTTAGCATTAGCATGAATTTTTTGAAAGGTATGAAGTATAGAATGTACACCTCAAGTAAGAAATCTGGACAAAACCATAAGAGACAATTGCCATTACAAACTTATACAAAGTTGATAGAATAACAGGTTTAGCATTAGCATGGGTATTCTGATGGGTACAAAGTAAAAAATGCAACAAATAATTTTTTTTCACATCTGCAATAAAGTTTAAGTGTAGCTGTGTGGGTGTGCCCATTGCTTAGCTATGCTTAGCGCAGCTGAAACAGCAAGGTAAGTTAAATAGCAATAGGCATCCAACACAAGCAGTAGGGCAATAGTGTAGCAGTTAGAGCACATGCTTTGCCATTTTGCAACAAATAAATTTTTTTCACATCTGCAATAAAGTTTAAGTGTAGCTGTGTGGGTGTGCCCATTGCTTAGCTATGCTTAGCGCAGCTGAAACAGCAAGGTAAGTTAAATAGCAATAGGCATCCAACACAAGCAGTAGGGCAATAGTGTAGCAGTTAGAGCACATGCATTGCCATTTGTCATTCATGGTTCGAGCCTTATCAGAGCAATTTCCATTTTGTATGTGAAATCATTACAATTTTAATTTATTTGTATATTTATGTAGGAAGTAACTTATATTTCTCAACCAGAGTGCCCCATACAGTATAGTCACACAAAAATAAATGTAATGAAACACGCTGGGGGATGTCAGGGAAGGTAAACAAATTTATAATATGTAATGAATGATGAATCAATCCCATACAGGTGGTAGTCCAATAAAATAAAACATAAGCAATGCTAAGCATTGCACAGCTATGCTGACTGGGTGTAAGCATTGTGTAAATATGAATGTTAAGCAATGAGTAGCCCAGCTAAGTAGATTTGCCTATTGGTAAGCAGTGCTGAACCTGCCCCTTTATGGACTGACAACCTTAGCTGAGCAGGTTTGCCCATAGCTTAGCTAAGCTCAGCATATTCAAAAGTGCCCAATCACAGCAAAGGGGGGAAATCAGCTGTATTTAAACCTTGCAGGTGGGAATACAGCTCATAACTGGTTGCAGCTCCCCACTGCAGGCAGTGTGGCAGGTGTTGGAGAGGGCATGCACTTTTGGGTGCAGCACTGGGGCATACAGGAATCCAAGGTCATGGTAGGACTCCTTGTAAAAAAACATGATGTGAGACTGCTGCAGGACCAGTACCAGGGGCTGCCAATACAAAGCAGAAGCCTTGGAAAGTCTCGCCCGTGATATCATCAGTGCCACTGGTATCCCTCAGACTGGTGAGCAGGTCTAGCACCACCATGCCAACTTGAAGTGGAGGAAGAGGGAGCTCTTGGAGCAGTGGGTCCAAGAAGCAAGACAGAGGGGTGATGTCTCAGCAGTGTGAAAGTATTCATAGCAACAACTGTTTACCAAAGTCCAGCCTGTGTATGTGATGGATAGGTGTGTGTAAATGTTTCTCTATTTCCATTACAGCTCCAACTTAGCAGGTTGCAAACCAGGAAACCCATGCCAGTAGGTTGCAAAGGCCGAGTCGTGAGGCTGGTGAGTAACAATCTAGCTTGTACTATACATACCAAATAAATATAAAGGAGTAGAATGTCACCTGGCATTATTAAAACTGGGTATGGTTTAAACTGAATAAAGCAGACAATATTTCAGTAATAGTCTCATATAGGTCATATATTAATAAAATGTAATTGCCTGTGAATAAAAATCTAAACCCTGGACTGGTTGTGTTTACTCTGCTCTGGCATGATTTGAAACATGTACAGGTTATGCATAGCAACTATAGGTCTGAAAGCAATAAACAATCAAGTCTCATCTGACAAAGTTAGTGCCTCTATAACACACAAGATTAACTGATATTAGAAATGTCACACACCAAGATCTGATATCTGAATAGTAATGTTATGTTAACCACTGTTTTTCACACTGTGCTATGTGAACAGGTATGTAATGTTGTAAATACAAAGTCAGATTGTACAACAAAGAGAGAATGAGAAAAAAATAATTCAAGGAAAAGACAGCAGTGTCTTAATAGCTCCCTGTGATGAAGCACACATTTGTCATTTTTTTAACAGAAACAGCCACGGTTCAAATCCTGGGAGTGGTACTAAGCTGTATGCATAATTTCAACTAGGATTTTGTGAAAATGTGCAGAAACAGTCAGGTAGTATTAACAAACATTCATTCCACAGGTCTCCCAGGTAAGATAAGGTATAAAGTAGCAATACGTAAGGCTATAGTTATACTGTGTCCGACACCCGTGGTACAACCCCAGAGCTGCAAGTGACAGCAAGATAAGTACATACACCAAGTGGTCTCCCCCAAGAAATATTTAAAAGTGTTATGCTGTCACAGCTACTGGTCCCTGCTAACAACAACCAGGGTGACTGATAGAAATCAAGGCAGAGTGTGTCAGTAGCACACACACATAGACACACACACACACACACACACACACACACACACACACACACACACACACACACACACACACACAGTATGAGTGCACATATGTAACCCTGACTATGGGAATATGGGTAGAAACAGTCATATAGTATTAACAAACATTCCCTCCACAGGTCTACTAGGTAAGAGAAAGTTCAAAGTTGCTATAAGAAGGCTGTAATTATACTGTGTACAAATATACCACTGCCCAATCCAACACCATAGTTATTGCAATAACACCTGTAGAGTAATGAGTAGAGCAGTGATCATTAAAGCTGTGACCATTGCAAGAATCTACATTTGTTAACTGACATCTCTCTCCCACATCTTTACAAATAATCTAAGCACATAAATGAATGGGTATGTTTTCCACCAAACTTACTGTTGGCACATGTGTCCTGTTGTTATAAAAACATTGACATTTATTCCAATTAATGTTCCCTGTTCAAATACCATCATTGGTGGCCTGTTGCTATCAATGTAACCTGCATGCTGATGTAATGCCCAACGTGGTTCCATATATGCATGTGTTTTGTTTGATATGCAAATGTTCCAAATGTGTTATATTGGGTTAATGGGAATGCTTATGCATGCTGTTATAATTAATCCTGGAATGTGTTAACCATTACTAACCACCATATGTTCTAAAACTGTAACACCATAACACATCAGGGAAGGCTGATTGCACTGGATCTGCCTCTTCTGCCTTGTCTGGTCATGGCACTGTGTCCCAGCATGTCTGGGACCCACCCTGGGACCTCCTCATCCACTAGCCTTTCATCACCTTCAGGTAGAACCGCCTCAGGGGATGGGGCTTGACAGGATACTGTCATCCAAAGCCAGGTTTGGGGCCTGGTGCGTAGCGAGCTCCACAAGGAATTTGGACAGCTGCTACACCAGCTTGAGGGCCATGTGGCACATTTAGAGGGTCAGCCTGCCCCTCCTGCTCAGCCCTCAGCACAGCCACCTTCGGGGCCGTGAAGGAGCAGTGGTGACTGCCCATGGATGGGGGCCTCAGTCCTACTCTATCCATTTGGGGACTTGTGGGCTTCAGATTACCAAACACCCCTCCCTGTCCAAGGTGTTTACCCCCCATGTGCCATATACCATCCCTGTATGCTGTCTTGTCTGTCTTCTTACCCAACCTACCTCCCCAAATATCCCTACTATCCTTCCACAACATCCCACTCTCACCTTAATAATAAAAAAGGGCAATTTGTTCCCCAAACAAATTTTGCCCCATACATAGCTGTCCAGTTTGCACACATGTCCACTGGACACATGAAATCTGGTCTAATTGGCTTCACAATACATTATTGTTGTCCTCACCCCTCTCCCAGGGGTTTGAGTGTCCAAATATACCTCCAAATTCAATATATATGCACAGCTGTTGGTGTAGAAGAAATGGACAGCTATGGACCTTCCCTAAACCTATCCTGCACATCCCTAGCTACTTTCCTTATTGTCTTTCCCTCTGTGTGCCCCCCTTTTCATCACTTTCCTATAGCTCCTTTTTTCTTTTCTTTTAAAGAAATGAGCGTGGGGGTAAGTGGGAGTAAGCTGTTTTAAGCAGAAGTAAGTGAGCTTAAGCCTGTTTGTGTGGCACTAAGAAATGCCTACACAGATGAAGCACTTTTAAGGCTAACTGTCTGTAAGCATAGTTAACTGGTTTTCAAACATATCATGCAGCACAGTCATTCAACAGTAGGGAAAATGTATTTATATATGTATATGTATATGCATGTGTATATATATATATATATATATATATATATATATATATTACATGTGTGTGTGTGTGTGTATATATATATATATATATATATATATATATATATATATATATGTATATGTAGTGCAGTCGGACATCAGATCCATACTCTGAACCTCTTACTGCAACAAATCTGACCAATCCAGGTTGTAGCCTGCTACAGATCCCCCACCATGTCCAAAGACTCCCACTCCACATACCTAAGCATACTGGAAAATATTAGGGTACAACCCAATACCCTTATACTGGGAGACTTTAACTACCCTTCCATTAACTGGGAAAATTACTCATGTACCAAGACACGTGCTCAGTGTTTTCTGGAATTCATTAATTCCAATGCCCTGGCTCAACTCATTCTTACCCCCACCAGGGGTAGAAACATCCCTGACCTGGTCATTACTAACATGGATGACTGTTGCTCTACACCAGTAATCTCCTCCCTGGTCAGATCTGACCACAAGCTAATCACCATGGATATCCGTATACAGGGTTGCCACCTTTTAACAAGGGCAAAGTGGGACATGGGGGTGTGGTCAACAGGATAGAGGTGTGGCCAACATGATACTGGCCACACCCCCACCACGACATCACCAGAGTTGTTAAAGGAGATGCAGTATTAGTTATGGATGCAACATTGTGACATTACAGCATACTGAAAACTCAAACCATTTAAATGAAGTGAACTATTACTGCAAACACACACTAATCAGTTGTAACAATAAATAAACTTTAAAGGAATAAACAACACACTACTCATTAAGCAGACACTTGTTTATTTAAAAAGTAAAATTCATAAACCAACCATTGCTATTCAGAAAGAAAACTTAAAAAAATCTACATACCACATACAAGCCAAGTATAAAATTAAGACTTTTTATTGTCAATTAAAGCTAAAGCAAAGAACAAACACAAAACTACATACCCTAGTACTACATATGCACCCTAGCAAATTAATGCTAAACAAAGAAAAAAACACAAAATTACGAACTGCACCCTAGTACTTTATACTGCACACTAGTACAATAAATCACTTTTTTAAAAGTGTATTTTGAATTTGATTTAATGGCTTGAAGAAGGGCCCGATTTGAAACAATATTTGAGTAAAAGTCACAACATTTCATCCGGTAATTTACACTCATCATTAGTTCACCTTTTAACAAGTCCACACTACATCGGTTTCGCACATCTGTCCATTTACCTTTCACCAATGAAAAAACTCTTTCTGCAAATGCATTTGAGGGCGGTATAGATAAAACCCTAGCAATTACCAGATAGAGTGTAGTCAGTTCAGGCCCTTCTTTGAAAAGCTTCAGCCACTTCTTTCCTGGGGTCAAGCTTGTGTTACATAACTGTTCGAGAGAGGGCCTAATTGCCAAGTAGTCCCTAAAAAGATAATCTTCATCTACATCCTGCAGACTCAGGGCAGTGGTCACATTAAGCAAGTCACTGAAGGCAAAGGGCTCATTTAGAGATAATTTAGATAGTGTAAACAAGTAGTTGCTTTCAGTATAATCAAACCACTGCTCCAGGTATTTCACTGCTGTCTCCAAGAACACAATGAAGTCTCTTTTCAGTTTGTTAGCAGAAGTGCTGTCTAATGTGCTCATAAGTGCCCTAAGTTTTCCTCCAAAGAAAGCACCTTCAGCTCTTGCCTGCAGTTTTTGCTTCAGAGAGACCATTACACAAAACGTTTCCATGGCAGTAAGTGCTGATTTTTTTAATGTACTTATATGTTCATTAAAATCAACAAGAACAGCACAGAGAAAGTGCAAATAGTACTGGTGCAGCATAGGCAATTCATTCTCACCATGTTCATTAGCTGAAAAGTACTGCCATATCTGCCGGGGGGGGTCTCCTCTTCTCCCTGAGA
The DNA here is from genome assembly GCF_019279795.1 of Protopterus annectens. Classification (NCBI taxonomy): domain Eukaryota; kingdom Metazoa; phylum Chordata; order Ceratodontiformes; family Protopteridae; genus Protopterus; species Protopterus annectens. The sequence goes on from NC_056728.1 coordinate 268,149,280, forward strand.
GAGGAAATAGGACTGGAGCACTGGGAGATTTTTCACTACTCTTTCAATGGCTGGGAGTAGTGACAGCCACCTTGTTGGCACATGTCTTAACAGACTCTCAAATTCCATGCCACAAAACTCAAAGAAGTCTTTCAAGTCTCTGGTCCTTGTGGCAGAACCGGAAAAGTGGCTGAAAAGTCTCATTACAAATGCTTCCACATCGTATGGTAGTTGTGCTGCAGCTTTTTTGGCTGCATTGTGAATGATATGGGCAACACAGTTAGCCTTCTGGAGTGATGGGCACTTTTGTTTTAATCTGGTATACACACCAGATTTCTTCCTATAGTTCACACTGGCATTATCAGCCCCATAAGCTGAAATATGGTTCCAGGGCAAGGAGTTCCTTTCCATAATGTTGGAAATTTGCTGTGAAATAGCCTGTGCCGATTCATCAGGGTCTTCATAGAAGTCCAAAAGGCCATTCACCACCCCTTCTTCTTTAGAAAAATACCTCACAACAAGGGGAAATAATTTTATGTTCCCTTGTTGGAAGCATCTGATGAAATTGCAAATGAAGTACCTGGTTTTTGAAGGTCATGCAGGAGGCATTCCAATGAGTGTGGTCCCAAAACATTTTCGACTATGGCTTCAGCCTTGGTTCTGCCACAAGATAGTTTCTTTGCAGTGTCTGAGTCACTGTACAACTGGCTGGCCAACTTTACTGCACAGTCCAAGCTGTTATACGAAATATTGTGCTTAACAGCATGGAAAACCTCAGAGGCTTCTGCTGCAATGATCCTAAGTTCTGGTCCCTCAAGGTTTGCATTCCTTGCCCACTTTGTCATCAGGTGAGTGGATTTAGCTTGAAGAATGGCAGTCTTATGTTGTTCAGTTGCCTCATGTCGTGTGACATCATTTCTTCCACCGTGGGTCACTAGAAATTCTCTCTTGCAGTACCTGCAGAATGCTTTGACATCAGTGCATCTCTCGATCCAGTCAAATTCTGTTTTCCAAACGTCCTGCCACTTGCACATTCTCTTGCTGCTGGTTGACTGTGATGAAACTGCTGCTCTCTTCATGCTTGAATCTGTACTTACCTGATATGCAACATATTTACCAACACTGTTAGTAGGGTTCAGTAACATACTGCTGCACAGCACAAATGAACTGGCTTAATTGGCACACAAAAAACTGGCTCGAAAAACATTGGCACACGAAAGAACTGGCTTGAAAAATATTGGCACACAAAAGAACTGGCTCGAAAAACATTGGCATGTGAAAGAACTGGCTTGAAAAACATTGGCACATGAAAGAGCTGGCTCGAAAAACATTGGCATGTGAAAGAAATGGCTTGAAAAACATTGGCACGTGAAAGAACTGGCTTGAAAAACATTGGCATGCGAAAGAACTGGCTCGAAAAACATTGGCATGCGAAAGAACTGGCTCAAAAAAATTTGGCATGTGAAAGAACTGGCTTGAAAAACATTGGCATGCGAAAGAACTGGCTCAAAAAACATTGGAATGCGAAAGAACTGGCTCGAAAAACATTGGCATGTGAAAGAACTGGCTTGAAAAAACATTGGCACACAAAAAACTGGCTCGAAAAACATTGGCACATGAAAGAACTGGCTCGAAAAACATTGGCACACAAAAAACTGGCTCGAAAAACATTGGCACATGAAAGAACTGACTCGAAAAACATTGGCACACGAAAGAACTGGCTCGAAAAACATTGGCATGTGAAAGAACTGGCTGGAAACACATTGGCATGTGAAAGAACTGGCTTGAAAAAACATTGGCACACAAAAGAACTGAATTGAAAAACATTGGCATGCGAAATAACCGAGGAATGGAGAAAAAAAGAGTTTGCAAACAGTTTGAAAAAGGTCAAATAGTAAGTGAGGTAATGTAGGGGGCATTTTGGCCATTGAAAACTAACATTAATACAGCTTGTAGAAAATGAAATGCATTATTTTTACCACTGAACATGCCCACCTCACCCCACCCCTCAAGACAAAAAAAGTTAACCACATTCACTGAACCAAAAAACAGTAAAATGAATGAGAATGCACAGTGGATACCATAGACCTAATTTAGCTTTTGACCACAGCAGTTAAGAAATGTATGGCACTAATTTACACAGCGCAATGATCTATTAATGAACATGCCCAACAGCAGCACTGGTCGTAATCGGATTATAATGAAAACAGTAAATAAGTATGTTGAAGACATCACTAAAACACAAAATACAAACTTTGCTACTTATAGATGCAAACTACCCTGTAACAACGACATGGTTTAGCACAATCTCAAATACATTGCATTAACTTCTGAGCATCCATCCACAAAAAAAATAAACGGGAAAAAAGTCCATAAACATTTTAACTTTTAAAAATACTTCTTGCAAGAGAAGTAACATAAACTACAATGTACAGCAGACTCCATGGGCTCCTTTTACCTCAAAACATAGCAATTAATCCAGCACAGCAATGCAATAAACAGGCCCAAGTAAAAGCAACACACCCATATTCACATTACAAGCAAAGCAGTAGATTTTAACCTTATTAAAAATGCATAATAAATTAAATGCACACGTTTACAAGTATAAATGAAAACAATCTTGAAACAGCTTTGGCAAATTGGCAGCATGTACCTACTAGAATAATAAATGAATTACATTAACTGTTAACATTCCCCCTCGAAAGGTAGACTTGTACCACATAGACATGGACTTGCAGGAACAGGAAAAATTACCTAAACAGTATATCGTAACTTCCTGAAAACAGCATTAAAGTGCACACATTTCCATACAAAAAAGTGCAAACTATGCTCGAACATTTCCTATCTGCAAACAGACAATACCCAGAAAAAGCTACGACAATAGAAATGCGTCACACTAAATTTATATTTCACTGCCCCCCAACAGAAACAAATAACTTCTATACACAGTTCAGCCTTTTAAAAGTAATGCTTCCAAATCATACCCCCAAGAATAATAACAATTACATATACATTCAGGTTTTATATCTTTAAAAACAACTACTCAAAAATATCAAAATAACCACTGCACAGATTTAAATACTGCGTACTGCACCCACCATCTACCTCTAAACATTAAAAAAATTAAACCACAATATATTCCCATTTTAAACTAGTACTCAAAAGTCTCAAAATAACCACTGCACAGATTTAAATAATGCATACTACATCCCCATCTACCTCTAAACATTAAAAACTTAAATAAAGCACACTATTCCCATTTTAAATAACTAAAGCCACAAAATGCAATTATCTACTTACCACTATCACAGTTATTGCTGGGCTTGCTTCCTTCCTGCTGGAATGGCTAGTTGGTTGTTCAAGCAGTGGCTGGGCTTGCTGGCTCCCTTGCTGGCTTCTTTCCTGGCTGGCTGGGCTGGCTGGCAGGCAGGCTCTCTTGCTGGCTTCTTTCCTGGCTGGCTGGGCTGGCAGGCAGGCTCCCTTGCTGCTTCTTTCCTGGCTGGCTGGGCTGGCTGGCAGGCAGGCTCCCTTGCTGGTTTCTTTCTTTCCTTCCTGGCTGGCTGGCTGGCTGGCTTCAATCCTGGCTGGCTGGCTTCAATCCTGGCTGGCTGGGCTGGCTGGAGATAGAAATTAAATCAGATCTTTCGCAGCTGCTATAGAGCTTAGTGCTCTACAGCTGCGACCTTTATGGGGCTCTTCTGAACAAGTTCCCGCCCCCTCCAATCCCTGCAGCCAATTACTGTGCTGCATTACCACCCAGACCTAGCAGGGAATCCCTCTAACTGCAGGTCCGGGTGGTGACGTAGCCACATTGCCGTGGAAAAACCGGAAGTATTTTCGGCTTTTCCACGGCAATTGATTTGAATTACGATCGCGAAGCGAAAAGGGGAAAAACGGGACTTTTAAAGTCCCACGCTTGGTGACTGCGGGAAGCGGGATGAGAGGCCTCAACCTGTGAGTGTCCCGCTGACAACAGGATGGGTGGCAACCATATCCGTATACCACTCTCACCCCCCCCCCCTCCAAAGAAACTACTGTAAAAACATCTCCAAAGCCAATTTTGGACTTCTAAAAACAGAGGTGGCTAACTTCATGATACCCATGCAAATGGAAAATAGTTATATGACTGAATCATACACCAATGCACTGTATGAGCACATACACAAGTGCATGGAATGGGCCATAATAAACAGAACCAAGAAGCTCTCCTCCAAAAAAGGAAGCCAATCTGGTGGTCCCCCACCATAAACAAACTCTACAACAAAATGAAAAAAAAACTGTTGCAGAAAGGCTGAAGTCCCAAGATTGGAAAAACTCTCTTGTCAGCCTCACCAAAAACTGAGATCCATCATCAAATCCTCTAAAGCTAGCTATGAAAACAAAATTGCTGCAGATTCTAAAGACAACCACAAGGAATTCTATAGTTATGTCAAGAATCTACATGGCAATAATCAGATCTGCTCTGAGCTACAGCACAATGGCAGTACATATACAGAACCAACTGATAGTGCTAACATATTGGCCGACAGGTTCAGTGCGAACTTTACCCCCATTTCACCTCTAAAGGGCCTAAAACAATACCTGAGGAATGCCAAGTCCCTGTTATCACTGCTACACAGGTAGAAAATGCACTGTCCAAAGCCAAGAATACCTGATAATAGCCCTAGCTGTGTTTCGCATGAATTGCAAAGTGAACTGGCACCACACCTGAGTACCCTGTTCAATCACAGCCTCATTTCAGGCTTTGTTCCTACCAAATGGCACAATGCTATGGTCATCCCACTCCACAAAGGGGGAGTGACTACAGACCCTGGGAACTATCGCCCCATTAGCCTGATGAGTCTGATATGTAAGGCTATGGAGTGCATCATCATGGACCTTATAAATAAGGACAAAGGGAATCTCCAAAGTCTGGACCCCACACAGTTTGGGTTTGTGAAAGGTAGATCATGCCTGCTCAACCTGATAGACTTCTTCGAGTCTGTCACCAAAGCTATGGATAAGGGCAAGGTAGTTCACACAGCCTAACTAGATCTTGCCAAGGCCTTCAACACCATCCCTCTCTCAGGAATTATAAATAGACTCATTAAACAAGGCATAAACCCCTATGTCATAAGATGGATTGCCAACTGGCTCACTGACAGAACCCACACTGTGAAAGTAGCAGACTCCAAATCTGACTACTGATCAGTTACAAGTGGTGTCCCACAGGGATCGGTCCTAGGTCCTCTCCTGTTTGGCATCTACTTCTCTGAAGTTCAAGCCAACATAAAGGGACTCTGGCTGACCAAGTTCACAGATGATTGCAAACTGGGAGCCATTATTGATTCTCCAACTGATGTAGACATTCTACAAAAAGGCCTCACTGACACCAATGACTGGTGCCAGAACCATGGCCTTAAGCTCAGTGCCAAAAAGTGCATTGTCATTCCCTTTGGGAAAAATTCGGTGCCCATGAACTACCACATAGGTGGTAGTCCACTAAACACCGAAGTTCTGATAAGAGACCTGGGGACATAGGTTGACAGCAACCTCTCCTTTGATAACCAGATTGCCACTGTAGTCAGAAATTCCTTCTATGTGGCACATCTCATTACAAAAGGTTTCTCATCCAGGAAGAAAGAGGTCACAGTTCCTCTCTACTCATCCCTTATTAGACCTATTATAGAATACAAAACCTCATTTGGTATATACCAGCATACAGGTTACATTGGTACTGGTATGCACCTCACTAGACACCTACAACATCCGGAAAGGCCACAAAAATACCTCACTAAGAGGATCTTAGGCCTTAGAAACATGCTCTATATGGACAGACTCAAAAACCTCCAGTTCTACTCTGTCTCTTATCGCCTACTTAGAGGTGATCTCATCCTGACCTACAAAGCCATGTCTGACCCAGAGCTGCTAGATATGCTACACCTAAGGAAATCCCAATCCCTCCATGCCACACACTCCAGGTACCTAAACCTCATTACCACAATAAACAGAACATGCTGGAGGGACAGGTTCCTAACCCAGAGACTTCCCATATTCTCGAACAAACTTCCCATTCACGTCACGCAGAGCACTTCACTGGTCCTCTTTAAGAGAAATCTTGATGAGTGGAAGGGCAATAGGAAGTTCATCCCGGGGATCACTTCAGTGGCCTTGCTTGACAGGGGCACTGGGAACTAACTTTGGGCAGCATGATGCCAGAGAATCTTCTTGGGCTAGACTTATATAGGCTCCAGGGCCGTTAGCCTAGTACACACCTATGAACCTATGAACCAAAGGCTGTGTAAATGGGGCTGAAGGAGCGCAAACTAGGGACCTCTTGTAATTATTGCCCTTATCCCTCCCTCCACAGAAGAACTGCTCTGCCTTGCAACAAAATAATAAGGCCTGCCAAGTCCTGGACCCAGGGCCTTGTAAACTATGATCAAAGCAATACACCATTACACCATCTGAGCCCTACAAAATAGTGATGACATTCCAAACATATCAGTTAGTACAGTCATCCAACAACAGGGAAAGGAGTCTGAAGAAACAGACAGGTAGTCTATATATACATGCATATATGTATGAAGATGCATATATGTGGGCAAATCTATATGTAATACATATATATATATATATATATATATATATATATATATATATATATATATATATATATATATATGTGAATAAATACGCACACACACACACACACACAAACATATATATATATACATGTATATATGTATATATATATATATATATATATATATATATATATATATAAATATATGTATATGCATACACAAATATACAGAAATATATGACAGCTACAAAGACATGCAATCAGAGGGTCATGCTGCTGCACACTTGAATTCTAAATCTGAAAATGCACTCATTGGAAGTATTCCTTAAAATGGGGAACAATGACATCTGTCCTGTAACAGAGACATGTTTAAAAGCAGCAGGAAGCACCCCTGCAGTACCAGCCTATAATTAATTCCACAACATTTGGCTCCAGAATGTGGACTGAAGCTCCAAAGGTGGTGGTATTTTCATATTCATAAAGGATGCACATACCTCCAGAGTGGTAGGCCAACATTATCCATTACAGATCCTGCAGGCGTAGCTGGCACTGGGTAAGACAGTGGTTCAGGTTTTAGCCTGCTATAGGTCCCCATACATGTCCCAAGACTCAAACTCCATGTCCATAAACACCCTGGAGAGTATTAGTGTCCAACCTAACACTATCATACTGGTTTACTTCAACTACCCCACCATTAACTGGGAAAGCTACTCATGTACCGATGCACGTGGCCATCACATCGACCTGGTCCTTCCTAACATGAGTGACTGTGGCTCTACATCAATAGTCAACTCCTCCCTTGTTATATCAGAACACAAATGAATCACCTTTGGAAATCCACAGCCCTCCTATCCCCCTGCACAGATAATCACCATGAAAAGCCTTACCAAAGCTAACTATGGCCTCATAAAATCAGAGGTGGCTAACCTCATGGCAGCCATGCAAATGGAGACTAGTTGCATGATGGCTGAATCAAACAGCAATGCACTATGAACACGTAAACAAATGCAAGGATACCACCTTACTCAATACAACCATGACCCTCATCTCCAAAAAAAGAAAGCTGATCTGGTGGTCTACTGCCATAAAGAAACTGTACAACAGAAGGAGGGAACCAATATGGAATAAGGTGACGTTCAAAGACAGGAAATGAACCCTTATCAGCCTCAATGAAAAGTTGAGATCCCTATTGAAATACTACAAAGTTAGCTGTAAGAACAGAATTGGAGCACATAGTAAAGACAACCACAAGGCCTCAAAGAGTTATGTAAAGAGTCTCCATGGCAACACCAAGAATTGTTCTGAGCAACTAGACAATGGTACCCCCCAGACTGAGCCAACAAATAATGCCAATATACTGACTGGCATCTTGAGTGCAAACATTACCCCTCACTCCTCCCCTAAAACACCAATCACAATACCAGTACACTGCCAGGCACCCTGTATTACTGCAGCACAGGTTAAAACACCACTGTCCAAGGCCAAGAATACAGCTTCTATGGGACCTGACAATATCCCTGGCATCTTACCTGTAAGCTCTGTTCAAGCACAGCCTCACCTCAGTGCTTTGTCCCTATTGAATTGTGCATTGCTACAGTCACCCCTCTCCACAAACGAGGTGTGACTACAGACCCTGGGAAATACTGCCCCAACTGCCTGACAAGTCTGTTATGCAAAGCTATGGAATGCATTAATAAACAGGGATATGGGAATCTGCAGACCCAGGATCTCACACAGTTTACATTTGTGAAGGGTAGGTCATATGTGCTCATTCAACCTGGTCAACTTCTTGGCAGCAGTCACCTCAGCCGTGGATGAAGGCAAGGTGACACATACAGCCTACATTTATCTGGCCAAAGCCTTTGATAACATTCCCACTCACTAAGCTCGACATCCACCCCTATATCACTAGTTGGGAACAGAGACACAAGCACAGGGGTAGATTGGACATACTGCTGTCATACATTGAGACAGTTGCAGATGTCACTGGATTTTTAGCATCCTTTATGATGACTATGATGTTGGCAATACCCAATAGATGTGAGTATGTATTGACTGCATTCCCCAAAGTCTACAACTGATTTACCAAGGACACCAACTGTCTGGTGAACACACAAAACATAACAGGCAGACATGTTGCCAGTCTGAGGACAGTGTGCCAGTGGAGAAGTATGTCAGAGACATATCACTGTGAGTCGTGACATCACACACTAAATGCATGTCCACACAAACTCTGTCAATCTATCAATCCACCATATGTATAGCAGCACCAATGACACAGAATCTGTTCACAAATCTGGGGAAATGTCCCCCATGTTGGTTGGCTGTCTCCACATATCCTGTCCTGTGACATATTGCCATCCACTATATGTGAATCTGTAGGCAGCCATCTCTGTAATGTCCATCACACAGGCAAGGAAATGGAGCAAGGCCCATATTAAGGAATGTCCCATATGTCGGAACTAGCAGCAGTGTCCAGGCCCACAGCACAATACAATGTGAGCACCTACATACTGGTATGGCTGTAGCAATACCTGACATCTGCACATCTGTACAGAGGACAGACAGAAAGTAGATAACTAACCATGGTATTCATTAGGATGAATGTTTTGAAAGATACATGTCTGAAACTGAAAGGTATGCCATTACTACATGACAGTCCTCAATGACATGTCCAAAAACATAGTAGCCTAAAGTTAATATCAACATTCAGATTAATATCCAATGGGAGATACATGTAAACATACAGCTCAAACACCTAGAACAAGATTCTCAGTACTCAGAGTCCAGCTTTGCATGCAGGGGTCTATGGTTCCAGTACTACAATCTGCAATCTACTCTTACTTGAAAAAGCACTGTTAAAAGTGCTAACATAATGATACAATATGTGTTAAATTATTTCTGTCAACCAGTGCACTGTAGCTGGTGTAATATGCAAGTGTGATTGCATATAACCTGGGATACTACCCATGTATGAAACAAATCCAAAGAGGAACGATTGTGGTACTAACCATGTATACTCAGGTATCCCATACAGTATACTCACACCCCTTGCTACTGTAATGACAGCACATAGAAGCATGTTATGTACAGGAAATTAAATATACTTATTAAAGATGTCATTATCCTACTATTTTATCAGACTGGAATATGATCCATGGTTACCAGGGCTGAGCTATTCTTAGCCGGTTTAAGCATTCCTTAAATGTAAATGCTAAGCAGATTTGTGCACTGGTAAGCGAAGCCTACATGGTGTAAGCACCTATTCATTTAACCATACGTTAGCGCTGCTTACTGTCATGCAAACCTGCACAAACATGCTCAAAGCTGCACAAAACTGCCTTAACCACTCTGTATCCAACAGTCCTTGTTCTGCCTAGCAGCAAAATAAACAGCTGTTGCAGATCTTGAAACCAGGACCCTGTACACAATAGCCAATGCAATTTACCAGTAAGCCATCTCAGCTGTATGGTCTTAGGATGTTTTCTCAAACATACCCTTCTGTACAGCCGGTTTACAAAAGGGAAGAGATAGTGTGCAATTATGACAGATTGGTATCTATAAATATATATATATATATATATATATGAATAGAAACATACATAGAGAGAGAGATATGTAGGGAGATCCATATATGTGTACAATATATAGATATATTACCAATAAATACTGAGGTGTATACATATATATATATATATATATATATATATATATATATATATATATATATATATATATGCATACATGTCCCAAAATGCCCATACAAACATATGCTGCTGATAGACCACCCACAACTGGGGCAGCATGCACAGCTGGATACAAAAGCAGCCATGACAATCATATCTGCCCCCCTCCCCCTACAGTCCAAATACATAAGTGAACAGTACACTACTGCAAAATCATGACAGGCCATACACAATGGCCAGAAATACAACAACCTCTTAGCAAAACATATAAAATGTCTGAATATAGCAAAGAAAAATTCAGCCATCCGGTAATTCACACATGTTTATTATACTCTGATGCCTTGGCCAAAGCCTTCAAGGAGTAATAAATGCCATTATCACAAGAAGCAATTAACACCTAATAACATAATTGAATACACAGCCTCCAATTACACTTGTCATTTAACCCCCTACGGGATAAAGTATCACAGTTAATATTAATACATTGAGTCTGTACATAACAATTGTCCTTTTATGAATGTTTCATCACATTGAGGAACAGACATTTTCAGAAACAATACCTTGAGACCCACTATTGTCCCCATGGTGAGATTTATTCAAATGTACAGCTATAGAACTGACATATTTCTTATCAGTAATATGTCTGACATGTTCTAACAGCCTAGTTTTAAAACATGTGTTACTGTCCCCCACATGAAATATGTTACAAAGCCATCTAAGAGCATTCTCTATATACCTACCTCTTGAATGTACGGACTTCAACATGTTTCCCAGCCATTCCCCTCAGCAGGAATTACAGCACTAAATAATGATAGACCAGTATACCTATCCACCTACTACTCTACTACTGTATGACATCTAGACAAAGCCTGACATAATTGGTGGACAGAAGCCCAAATACATGACCATACATAAAATATTGCTGTTATACACTGAGAAAGTTGCAGGCATTACAGGGTTTGTTGTAACATATCTTTTTTGAGGGATATAAAGTCAGAAAAACAAATGGATGTTACCATCAACATAATGCAATCACCAGAGTATGCCACTGATTTGCCAAGGACAACACCTGTCTGGGGAACAGCCCATACATAACAGGCTAACATGTGGCCATTATGTGGATGGCCCTACAGTTGAGAGCTATGCAGAGACAGAATTTTGTCCGACTGAAACCCATGCAGAAGTAGCATGTGCAGACAAACCCTGTTAAACTAGCATTATTCCAAACATATAACAGCAATACTCACATTCTGCCCCTAAGTCTTGAACCTTCCCCACCATTTAGTTGGCTTGTCTACACAAGTCTTGTTGTAAGAGGTAGTAGCTCACACAACTCCAGGATGTCTTCCTCACAAGTAAGGGAAAGGGCTAACGCCCACATGGAGTACTCATTTATAGGAGTGTGTTGCCATGACATTGGCTATTGGAAGAACTGCACTGCTGCTCTGCCTGCAGTTAGCAAGTGGGAAACCCCAATAAGTGCACAGGCCATCACCTGGTCATGAGCATCACCTACAAAAGGCATGCTGCGACCTATTCAAACCAGCTTTATCCCTGTAGTGCACAGAGAGAGAGAGAGAGAGAGAGAAATAACAAATGAAACATAAAATGGAAAAGAGAAGAAAGAAAAAAGGTAAGTGGACCATGTAAGCAAGTAACTGAATGTAATATTTGGTCTGTAATAATGGGAAATATGCTTTGGAGGAATATATGTCCCAACAAGACATGCTCTACTAATGTCCTGCTAAACAGCTGCTATGGCCATAGCATCTGGCCCTCTCTGCAGTGAGAGATATCATAGACATACCTCTCAGCTGTACAGAACTTCACAGAATGTCCACATTTTACCATCATGTATTTTTGTCTGTTCCTCCTGAGATCTGTACTTTTCTGACAAATAGCTGAGGATTTAATTCATCAGGTAATGACAAACACTTGAGTTTAAGACTCCACATCCTTAAGAATATTCATTGTAATGCTAAATGTATCATTCTACAAACTTCCTATTTTTGTAATAGGAATATATGAAGTCTGTCCCTATTTATCCCCCCATCATTTTAGGCATTGTCCATATGTGATGCTCTGAGAGGTTGTGAGGTGGGATTACAGCTCAGGAGCCTGGCTCATCCTGGGAAAGGACAGCTCATATATGACAACTGCAGGGGTGTCTGTCCAACAGTTGTGACTGTGCCATTGCTAGGCCAGTTAATGGGATGTCTTCCATATCCATGTTACCTGTGATTATGAGTATGACACTTGTTTGCCTTGTAAAGCTAATAGACCTATAGAGGCATGTGCATAGTAAAGTACTGTTGCAGACGTGTGTTGAAATGCATGTGATATATTGAATTAATAGCATTCAACTGTACAGTGCTCTGCTGGACAATAAACACATTTGTGACTAATATCTGTAGTGACATACACATATACCTGTGTTATGTCAGCTAAACCATTGGCAGGTCTGTGAGCAATGACATTGTAACATAATAGCTTACTTATGACTGTTGAACATCTTCCCGGTTATCACAGTGATGTCAAACCCTACTGTGCAATCAACGTACTAATTTATGGTGCAGCTATATTAATACAGTATCAATACTGATGCTCCCTTTGACACCTATGTATGTGTGCCATTGTCCAGATGTACTGCTGTAACAGGTTGAGAAGTATGATTGAGCAGCAAGACTGTAACTATAGTGTGCCATACTAGGATATAACAGAAATGTATACCAGGTATCCCCTGAACACATGTATGTATGCTTATGTTCAGCTGGAAGGCACACAACTAAATCACATGGGTTTCAAGCATTCAGGTACATAGGTTGTGCATGTTGCACATGTGTGTAATAGTGTCAGTGCATGCAACCAACAGAATTTTATGCAGCTACTGGTTGTTGCAGTGCCTTGACACTGATATGGGTACTAGAGTAGGCATGATATCCAGTTATTAATCAAAGAAGTGTCCACCTGTGTTATAACTCTCTGTCCATGCCTTCCCCTACTAGCTATATCCACACCTATATACAGTGGATATCACAAGTGTACACACCCCTGTTAGAATGCCAGGTATGTGTGCTGTATGACAATCAGGCCACAGAAGATCATTTCATAATGTTTCTCATCTTTATGTGACCCCTAACCTGTACAATTCCATTGAAATATTATCAAAGGTGTTTCTAGGAAGGTGACCAACTATTGCCAAGTGAAGATGTGCCATGATATTAGAGTCCAGACCAAGATGGATGAATGCTGTAACCATCTCAAGAGGTGCATACACAACGTAGTTTAAGGGTATGCACACTCATTCAACTGGCTTATTGCACTGAGTGTTATTTTCACATGTTTTCACAGATCCGATTGTTATGTTTTCAATTGAATTTTACAGGCTATAGGTCACACTACAGGTGGGAATTGTTATGAAATGAGTTATTGTGATGTCATGTTCCAATTGCACAAATACCAGGCAGTGTATCAGGGGTGTGTACCCTTTATATCCACTGTAGCTATATGGACACAGCGGTACCTGACCGGTATATCCAGCCTCCACCAAGGTAGAGTAATCCCCTTTGGTGAACAGCAGCAATACACAAACCACATAATAGGTTGCTACATTGGCTGTGCAGGGACACATAGATGCAGGCAACAACTCTGAAGCAAGTCCACCTATATCTGAGCAAGCATGTAAGTTCACAGGTGACTTCCTGTAAGGCTGACTATGACTATGAATCGGACATATCCACACCACCAAGGACAATTGCAACCGTGTCTCCACATATGTTTTAAGTCTCAGATGAAACAACACAATTCACCCTGTACTGGGGGTAAAGAACACCTCATACACACATGCCATGGATATAGGCAACCTGCATCACACAGGTTAGGTGGGAACATAGCCACCCTGTCCACCCCAGTTGTATAGGGAGATATGCACATCAACCACACTCCTCCCCTCAGCAATGATGAGCATGTACATATTGCCTACTGATGGCAGCAACAGCATATCTCCAAGGGGCATAATAACATCAGTGTCTGCCTCCTATATGAACTCAGGCATGTGCTCAGAGCTCCATCACACACCACAGTCAAACACAGACCTGCCAACATCCACACACCATCCACATGGAAGATGCCCATCGTCAACCCTCTACACAGAAATGAATGGAGGATAGAGGATTATGCAATCAAGTGTCCAATACTAGGGGGAGTAAGATAGCTCAGGGACAAGCATGTAATGCAAGCTGCTATAGCCATGATAGCTTGGAGGGTTTTGATGTAGTGTGGATTATTTGCAAGTAATATCCACTGTTGATGTGCATTTTGACAACTGTATGAGGTCCTGTGACCTTTTTCCTGTTTATGTCTTTCAGGTAACATGCAGAGTGCTTGCCTACCATCATTCTCTGTTGGGGAAACAGACATCATCACCCAATATGTGATTGGACATTATGCCCTGTCATTTGGATGGACAGCAGAAGATGTGCAGGAGAGGACTGCCCTGTGGAGCAGTGTGGTCCACAGGGTAAATGATGCTGGCCCTGCACAGCAGAACTTATGAGCATGTGCAGCATCGGGCCACCAACCTCAAATGCCTTGCCCGTTAATGGGCTGCTGCTGTAGCGAGGGACCGGCTAGCCAAAGGTGGGGGCCCAGCCATCCAGCCCCCACTGACACCCAATGAGGAGCTCCTCACCCCACTTGGGGCACATGCTGAAAAAAACAAGCATCTGGACTCATGTATTGCACCTACAAGGTTGGTCACCTGTGAGGGCAGCAGACATCATATCAGCATGAGGTTTCAGTCAGGTATGATACTTCATGCTGCCATATGTGTCAGTATACTCACTGTGGCCTGTTTGGCTATAATATCACTTACATGGGCATTGTTAAGGCACACAGACCACTTCCTATCATGTATAGGTTTCAAACATATGGATATTCCAGACACATCTGTACAGAGGATTGTACAATGGTTTAACCTGCTGCATGTGAGGCAGATGCTGTTACCACACTATATAAAGTAATGGCAGTGGGAGGTGGTCACCAGCCATGAATGGTATACATATCAAAATGATATAAGCCACACAAGATATGATCCTCACATACACACAAACAGTTGCCAGCATAAGGATTATAACTCCTGCCTACCTAGGTATTCCTAACATAGTTCTATGCAGCTATGAGATGTGCAACAGAGCGTATACATTTCCACATCTTCCAAAGATACTTCTAAGGTGGATCTACATCAACAGGTCTACTAAATTGGAGTGAAGAGAAGTGTAAAGGGTAGTATACAGGTCAAAATGGTATGAGCCAGATAGTACATGATTCACACGCACATACACTCGCCAGTATTGGGACTAGAACTCCTGCCTATCTAGGTATTTCTATTATAGTGCTACGCAGTTATGAAATGCGACACATAGCTTACACATTTCTAACTCTTTCAAAGGTACTTCTAAAGTGGATGACATCAACATGTCAACTAAATTGGAGTGAAGGGAAGTGTAAAGAGTAGTACACAGGTCAAAAATGGTATGAGCCAGACAGTACATGATTCAGACACACACACACACACACACACACACACACACACACACACACACACACACACACACACACACACACACACACTTGCCAGTATTGGGATCACAATCCTGCCTATCTAGGTATGTCTACTATAGTGTTACACAGTTACCGCATGCGCTACAGAGCTTACTGAACTTTGACATGGCCAAAGCTGCTGATAACTGCACAGCTGTGGTAAAGTATTACAGGTAATAAAATAAAAACGAACAATAGATACATTGAATAATTTAATAGAACAAAGCTTTCGGGTTTCCCCTTCTTCATTGTATAAGCAAATAACTACAAAATCAGTCTTATATATTAAAAATACTTATGGACTACCAAAGATTCACAAATCTTTAACCAATCCTCCCATGAGACCCATAGTCTCAGGGAGGGGTTAGATAACTGAGCCACTGTCAATGTATGTACAAGACAGGCTGAGTAAATATTTACCTACCTGTAGAAGTTATATTAAGGATTCAGCAGATTTTTTGAGACAATTAACAGTCTGATTTAATGACTATAAGAGCACTTCTTTCTTATTTGCATGTTTACACATTAAGTCTTTATTCACCGTAATACCTAACCATTATGGGGTGGAAGCGATATGAGAATTTTTAAATGAAGAAGCTAATCTATTACACAATGAAATAGAGACTATTTAATGGGAAAGAAAGTATATTTATAGTAATGATGGCTTTATTGACTCAAATGTGCTTTTTTATAAAAGATTTGTTGATTGCTTTTGGTTGTGGAATGGTGATGAGACAGGCTTGAATGATTTTGTAGAATATCTAAATAACACTGCCAATTTGTGAGACTTTGAGATGATATGTTCACCCCAGTTGATTCATTATTTGGATATTACTTTAGAGATAAGGGATGATGGTATAAAAACTAGTGTATATAAAAAATCAGTACATGCAAAAAGATATACACATAGGACTAGCATGCATGCCTCACACATATTTAAGGGCATAGTTAAAAGTCAATTTTCCAGAATAAGTAGGCTAAATACAGAAGAAGAATCTAACAGACAACAGAGGAATGAGTTTGCCTCCGAATTGTTAGTAGGGGCTATCCATTGGAGATGGTACATCAACTGATGAAAGGGGTTTTAAGGGAGAGGGATGGGAACACAGCTCCCTATTTCAAACATCTCGAGTATAGAAATGAGATAAATAATGTTTCCATACAAAATGGTACTGATAATAAGCTAAGATATATTTTGACCTGCAATAACAGAACACAGGATATAAAAAATATCATTAGAAAATATTGGAATGTACTTTTAACTATGCCTGAATTAAGAAATATTTTATATGATCACCCAAAATTCACTTATAGGAATGAAAGGAATTTAAAATCTAGACTTTGTTACAATGAACTAAAAAAGGCGGGCAATAGTCAAGTTAGTAAAAGGAAAGGCACACATCCATGTCATGCATGTAGTTGCTGTAAAGATATTGATACGGATCCTACATTCATATACCCAATTACCCAGAAATGTTATATTTTTGATACCTATGCTAGTTGTACTACAACAAATATAGCTTACTTGAATTCAACAATTGGCTAAGTTTCTGGTGTCATTCTAAGGGGATCCAGTATCTGTCTGCCTGGGACGACATGGTCGACAGACCACGATGCTTTGCCAGAGATGGCCTGCACCTGTCACCCCTGGGATTCCGGAAACTGGCTAAGGCTCTTGCTCCCCCTATAGTGCCGTTTCTAGGCAAGGTTCAAATGACAAATTCACTACCATAACAGGATCAGGCAAGCAGAAACTGGAGGGTAATGCTACTCAATGGCAGAAGTCTAAACCTCAAAATGCACTCCCTCGAGGCACTTCTTAAAATGGAGAACATCGATATCTGTGCAGTGACTGAGACCTGGTTCAAGGCTCCAGATAGCATCCCTGCATTACCAGGCTATAACTCATACAACACTTTTCGGCCACCTAACCTGGACCTGAACACCAAAGATGGAGGTGTGTCCATATTCATTAAGGATCTCCACACCTCCAGGCTGGTTGCTCAGCATAATGCATCCGAGGTTATCCAAGTGCAACTAACTCTGGGCAAAACTGCAATCCAAATTGTAGCTTGCTACACATCCCCCACCATGGCCCAGGATTCCCACTCCTCTTTTCTTGATATACTGGAAAATATTGGGGTTCAACCAAACACCCTAATAATGAGCGATTTCAACTATCCCACCATTAACTGGGAAAACTACTCATGTACCAACTCCTTCGCTCAATGCTTTCTGGAATTCATAAATTCCAATGCCCTGGATCAACTTATCCACACCCCCACCAGGGGCAACAATATCCTAGACCTAGTCATTACCAACATGAGTGACCAGTGTTCCACACCTGAAGTCAACCCCTCATTGGTCAGATCCGACCATAAGCTAATCACCCTAGATATCCACACCCCCCCCCCCATTAAGGAAATCATGGTAAAAAATTTCTCCAAAGCCAACTTCATGGTTCTTAAGACAAAAGTGGTGAACTTCATGATACCCATGCAGACAGACAATACAGTTATGACTGCTGAATCCTACAGTACTCTATAAGCACTTACATGAGTTCATGGATTGTGCTATCCCAAACAGAACCAAGACACTATCCTCCAAAAAAAGGAAGCCAATCTGGTGGTCCCCTGCCATAAACAAACTCTACAACAGAAGGAAGAAACTGTTGCAAAAGAGAGAAAAATTCCATGAGTGGAGGAGTTCCCTGGTCAGCCTCAGTAAGAAGCTGAGATCCCTTATAAGATCATCCAAAGCTAGCTATGAAAACAAAATCACCACTGATTCTAGGGGCAACCACAAAGCATTCTATAGCTATGTCAATAATCTCAATGGCAACACCCAGATCTGCTCTGAGTTACAGCACAACGGCATGAAAATTACAAAACCAACTGATATTGCCAATGTCCTGGCAGATAGGTTCAGTGCTAACTTTACCCCCCTCTCACCCCCTAAAGGGCCCGTATCTATACTGGAAGAATGCAGAGTCCCTGTAATCACAACTATGCAGGTAAAAACTGCACTCTCTAAAGTCAAAAATACAGCATCCATGGGACTGGACAACATCCCAGGCTGCGTTTTACATGAACTTCAGAATTAACTGGCTCCCCACCTAAACACCATGTTCAATCATAGTCTCACATCAGGCTTTATGCCCACTGAATGGCCACAGCAACAGTTATCCCACTCCACAAAGGGGGAGCCACCACTGATCCCAGGAACTAATGCCCTATTAGCCTTACAAGCCTGTTCTGTAAGGCCATGGAATGTATCATCATGGAACTCATAAACAAAGACATCGGTAACCTCCAATCTCTGGACCCCACCCAGTTTGGGTTTGTGAAAGGCAGATCATGCCTCCTGAACCTGATCAACTTCTTTGAGGCAGTCACCAAAGCTGTAGATGAGGTTAAGGTGGTTCACACAGCCTATCTAAACCTTGACAAGGCTTTCAACACCATCTCCTATTCTGGAATTATAGCTAAACTCACTAAACTAGGTATAAATCCCTATGTCACAAGATGCCAGTTGGCTCACTGACAGAACTCACACTGTAAAAGTTGCAGACTCCAAATCTGAATTCAAACCAGTGACAAGAGTACAACAGGTTTCAGTCGTGGGACCTCTCCTGTTTAGTATCTACTTCTCTGAAGTACAGGATAACATAGAAGGTCTTTGGCTAATGAAGCTCACAGATGACTGCAAACTAGGAGCCATAGTTGAGTCCCCAAATGATGTGGACATCCTACAGAAGGGCCTCACTGAGACAGATGCCTGGTGTCAAAGCCATGGCCTCAAGCTCAATGCCAAAAAGTGCATTGTGATCCCCTTTGGTAAAAACTCTGTACCCATGAACTACCACATAGGCAGCAGTCTACTTAATGCCAAATGTATGATAAGAGACCTTGGGACCCAGGTGGACAGTAGTCTCTCCTTTGATAATCACATCACCACAGTAGTCAGGAAATCCTTCTACGTGGTACATCTCATCACAAAAGGGTTCTCATCTAGGAAGAAAGAGGTCATTGTTCCTCTCTACTCTACACTCATTAGACCCATTATAGAGTACAATGCCCCTTTTGGAATGTACCTCACAAGACATCTGCAGCAGCTGGAAAGGCGACAGAAGTACCTGACAAAGAGGATTACTGGCCTCAAACAGATGCCCTATACTGACCGTCTCAAAAAACTCCAGCTTTACTCCGTAGCATATCGCCTACTCCGGGGTGATCTCTGCCTAACATATAAAGCTATGTCAAACCCAGAGCTCTTGGACATGCTACACCTAAAGAAATCCCATTGCCTTCAAGCTACACGCTCTAGAGACCGAAACCTTGTCACCACAATAAACAGGACATGCTGGAGGAATAGATTTCTGTCCCAGAGATATCCCATATTCTGGAACAATCTACCCATCTATGTCAAGCAAAGTTCCTCATTAGCACTCTTCAAGAAAAATCTTGATAAGTAGATAGGAAATAGGAAATACACCTTGGGGATCACTTCGGTGGCTCTGCTCGACAGGGGCACAGGAAAATAACTTTCTTGGGTGGTGTAAGCCAGGGAACCTTGCTGGCTAGGCTTACTTAGGCCTTTAGGCTGATAGCCTACTACCTACCTATGAACCTATGAACCTATGAACTTGCACATTGTGCTCAGTATTTTAGGTAAGAAAATGATCCAGGATGTTAAAGGAGCGTATTATAGAACACAAGTCTGCTATCAATAGGAACTTAGAGGCAAATGCCTTGGCCAAGCATGTGCATGAAAAGTGGATTAAGCTTCATTTTAGGTTCAGGGTAATTAAAAATTTGTATAAGAATATAAGAGGGGGTAACATGAATAACAATTTAGAAAATGCTGAACTTATATGGATTTTAGAATTGAATGCAGACAGTATACCAGGCTTGAATGGGGAAGTCAGCCTAAAGCCTGTTTTACAGAAGAAGCAGATGATGTTGCACTAATTGATTCTTAATTGGTTATTTAATCACTCTATTATTCTGATTGGTGGGTTGTGTCATGTTTTAATATATAAGACTGATTTTGCAGTTATTTGCTTATTCACTGAAGAAGGGGAAACCCGAAAGCTTTGTTCTATTAAATTATTCAACGTATCTATTGTTCATTTTTATTTTATTGTTTTGTGGTTAACGGATGTGGTCTACTGCAGTTTTTGTCTTTTTATTGGTAAAGTATTACAGGTAGCAGACAGTCTGCTTCTGTTCCACCTATACATCATGCTAGTTCTTTCTGTCTTGCACTTCAACTAGCATTATGGCTTGGCACTTCACCAGGTTATTGTATCAAGAAGTGTGGCACACTTGGGAGCTGTCAACAGTACTTGTTCATCACACATGTAGCTCCAGTACTTACTAGTTATGTTCACCCCTCCTGGCATGTTTGAACGGCAGTTATCTGGGCTTTCACCCATTAACCCGGTGCACTTGTCCATTCTGAGGCACTGTTGCAACTGCCTCATGTACGCCGACAACCCTCCCCACTAAACGCCAAGCACTCAGACCTGTGAGAGTTACCCATATATCACCCAACGTGGACATATGCACTCTCCAGCAAAGACTGGACTAGCAGGTCAAGAGGATAACATCAACACCTGCACCACACCATGTGGAACATGTAGCTCACCATGACACCCACTTTGACAGCCATGACATACAGTGAAAAGCCACACATCCACCTTCCCAGAGGCAATGGACATTTACCCAAACAGCACAGACCAGCAAGGCAGACACCCACTCAGATAGCACGACATGGCACATGCCAAGGGACAGATATTTAATCTACACAGTGGGCCCCCAACCTAAGCTCCTAAGGCTAACCACCTTGCACAATACAGTGATCATGGATAACTCAATACTGAGGCACACACATCCCACTCACTAAGTTGAATATGGAGCAGATAACAGCAAAATATCTATCACATGCCAGCATCTAACACATGACACAGTCAGTCATGTCACTCGACAACAGCTATGAGTATCACTCCGTATCCATGTGGGTGTGAATGACTTGGGACACACCTCCCTGGACTACATGACAAGAGACATGGTTGAACTCTCTGATTATGTGGTCCAGGCAGGTGTGACAGTAGCCCTGGGAAGTGTACCGCTGTCACCCAGAATGATGCTGCGGTACTATCAACAGATGATTGACTGCAACATTCACTTACATGTTATGTGTCATTCTCAGGGGATCCAAAGCCTCTCTGCTTGGGGATGACAAGAGTGACAGAACCCAATGACTTGCCATAGATGTTCTACATCTGTCACCGCTGGGTTGCCAGGTACTGGCTAAGTGTCTTGCCACCCCTATGGTGCCTTATTAGGCAGTGTTCATAGTGTTATTACCACCATAACAGCTACACATGTATGCAATCTGAGGGTCATGCTGCTCTACAGTGGGCATCTAACTGTCAGGATGAAGTCACTCATAGCAGTCGTTGGAGTGGAGGAAACATGTCTGCTGTAATGGAGAGGTGGTTTACAGCAGCAGACAGCAGACCTACAGTATCAGGCTATGATGCATTCCACAGATGTCAGCCCCCAAACATGGACCACACCACACCTCCGCAGGTGTTGTTGTCTCCATATTCATTATGGATAGAAACACCTCCAGACTAGTATCCCATTGTAATGCATTGGAGATACTTCTGGTACAACTGCCTTGGGGTAATAGTGCAATCCAGACCATAGTCTGCAATGGGTCCACATCTATGTCCCTAGACTGTCAATGCACATTCATCAACACCCTGCCATCTATGATGGTCCAATGCAACAATGACATAGTATGAATCTTCAAATACCCCTCCATCATATGGGGAATGTAGCCAAGCACCAGTACAGTGGACCAACACTTCTGGGATTCATCATTTCCATTGCCCTAGACCAGCTCACACTGACCCCTGGTAGAGGATGCAACAACCTTGACCTGTGTTGACTATTTAAATATGGGACTGTTGCTCATCCCCAGATGTCAGTCCCTGCATGTTGAGATCCACACAGGCTGTAATCAACAAGGAACTCAACATGTCAGCCACACCCTTCACAAAGATAATCACCTGACAAAACCTCTCCAAAGCTGACTTTGCAGCCATGAAAACAGGGGTGGATGTCTTCACTGCACCCATGAGAATGGGAAATAGCTGCATGACTGTGGAATCATACACATATGCACTGTACAAACAGGTACATGAATGCATGGTACTGGCCAGAGCCAACAGAACCCAGACATTGTCCACCAAACACTGGGAGACAATGTGATGGTCCCCTGCCATTACTAAAGTGTACATCAGAAGGAGGACACTGTTGCAGGGAAAGGTGGTGTCCCATGACTGTTGAACTCCCTTATTAGCCTCAAACACAACTTTGGATCTCTCATGAAATCCCTGACAGGCATCTAAGGCAGCAGAGATGCTGCAGACACTGATGACAGTCACACCAGCCCCATCAACAACCTCCACAGCATTAAACACAAGTGCTGAGAGTTACTGCACAATGCTAATACCTATCCTGAGACAACAGATATTGGCCACAGTCTTGGCAACAGCTTTACCCTGTCTCCCCCCACAAGTGAAGTGCTAGGTGAATGTGTTCTCACATGCTGTATCCAATTTCTGTTCTAGCATCTGTGTGTCACCAGGATGTGGCCCTGCAGCAAGGCCACAGGGTATGGCAGTGTGGTAACACATTCACCATGTCATAGGCTGGGTACAGTATGTGCACAGTAATCCTCGGTCTGTAACACAGTGATTGCATATGCCTCACTGATTATAGGGCTGAGGGTTGTACATAGGTATATGTTGATTTACAACATCTGTTGTAGAATGGAGAATGGTACATGTTTTGGTTTAGACACACCTCCAATTGCTAATAACCACAACCCCAGGGGATATTCATCAACCAAACACACTTGGATTACTATTCACACACACACACACACACACACACACACACACACACACACACACACACACACACACACACACACACACACGGACATTTGCCAGTACTGAGTTCCATAGGTTCATTGCTTCATAGGTGTGTAGTAGGTAAATGGGCCTGAAGGGTCTACAAGGCTAGCTCAAGAGAATACCCTGGCATCAGGCCACATGAAAATAGTCCCCAGTGTGGCTCAGGTGTATAGTCACTGGAATGGTCCCCAGGGGTGGGTATTGTATTCCCCATCCACTCATCCAGATTTCTATTGTGGATGGCCAGTGATGTGCACTACTTCCCATGTATGTGATTTATATTCCATACCATGGACAGTGTCTGGGTTGTGCACTTGTCCCACATGCATGTTTTTTGAAGTGTAAAAGTGTGCTTGAGGTCTTTGGGGCATATTGTGTGGACAGATTGGTATCTTCTGATGTAGCATTCCTGACCTTATTTGGTGAGACCTGGCTATGTAACTGGGGTAGTGATTGCACCTACATTGACAGTATGATACGGGTATTCATTGGAGTTACTGGCATCTGTCCATACAGAGCATGTGTATAAGACATGGTATTCCCTTTGTGGGGTACGTTTTCAGACTCTACAGTTGTTGCAGGTGTCCAGTGGGGAACACAGCAAAAGGCCCATTGTACACATTGATTGGGCCACTGAGGGGATGGAACAGGGTGCCGTGTCCTTTTACTTGCTGGATAACACACACTAAGTGAGGAGATGTAACACATCAAAGTACTTTCTGATGTCGGTGGCACTGTTGTGGTCAACAGGCATGTACTCCACTGCACACACCGTGGTACTATCTGTGAGGCAATATGCAGGGGGAACTACTGATATAGTGGTTGTTGCCTAGCCAAGTGTGTTTGTGTATGATTTGCGGGTGGAGAGTGGTCTCCGAGTATTAGAAGGATTACCTATATTTTTCACTAATCCATACTGTCACGTAGTCATTGCACATGACACTAGACATTTAGGGCTGTGGATTGTCTACACCAACCTCTATGGTGTTTGACAACTGTTCGCCTTGTAATGTGGACATTGGGACATATGCTAGGTCCTCAACATAATAATTTAGCAAAACCCACCCCCAATGGATCCTGTTATTACACAATTGCATCAACCCCCACACAGGATACTGATGACAGACACACACACACTTGCCAGTACTGAGTTTCGAACCCCTACCTAACTATGTTTTGCTTTTACAGTGTTACGCATTTATCACACGTGCCACAGAGCTTATAGGATGGATGTTGTCCCAAGGTACTTCTAAGGTGGGGAACATCACCAGCCCTTGTAAATACTGGCATTGGGTGATGTAGTGGGTGTGAGATTCCACAAAATATTTTACCCTACATGCACACATTTACATTTGCCAGGAGTAAGGTTCGAACCTCTATTTAATTATCTTTTCTGAGCATTATGTTATGCATTTACCACATGCACCACTGACCTTACATGGTTTAGGGTTGCCAACAGGTACTTCTAAGGTGAATGATATCTACAGGACTGCTAAAGTCAGGCACTGAGATGTGTACTGGGTGTAAATGGAACCTTTGGGGTATGGACATACATATGTGCACACACACAAACACTTGCCAGGAATGAAATTCAAACCCTTACCTATGTAGTTATTGCTACTACATCATTCTGCGTTTATCACATGCTCCATGGAACTTACATGTGGGAAAGCTGTGCAAAGGTATCTTTGAAGGTGAGTGACATCAGCAGCAATGCTAAAGGAGGGGTGGTAAGGGAAGTGTTGTAAGTGTGAATGACCACAAAATCAGGTCTCTACAAGGATACACACACTCTCTCACACAAACACTCACATTTATACAGGTGCTAGGATCAGGATCAGAACTCCTACCTAACTAGTTTGCCACACTACAGCATTACATACTTATCACAAGTGCCACAAAGCTTATATGTTGGAAAGCTGTCAAAAGGTATCTTTGAAGGTGAGTGACATCAGCAGCAGTGCTAAAGGAGGGATAAGGGAAGTGTTGTAAGTGTGAATGACCACAAAATCAGGTCTCTACAAGGATACACTCAATCTCTCACACAAACACTCACATTTACACAGTTGCCAGGATCGGAATTCCTACCTAACTAGTTTGCTACACTACAGTATTATGCAGTTATCACAAACACCATGGAGCTTATATTTTGGAAGGTGAGTAACATCAACAGGGTAAGGGAAGTTTAGTGAGTGTGAATGGCCTCAACCACATTCATCTAGAAACACACACACACGCACACACACACGCACACACACACACACACACACACACACACACACACACACACACACACACACACACACACACACACACACACACACACACACACTTGTTAGAGTGTGCTCAACAATATACTAAGGTGGAAAGTAACTTTGCTACAAATATGCAACATAAATAAGGTGTAAGATAAAGTTTGCTTATATGTAGAAATAGAGTTTAGCAATATGTGACTAGCATCTATACTAAATGACTGTGACTTGGAAAATAAGAAATCTGCTGAATGGACATATTTCCTTACAGACTTAAAAACAGGATGTATGCATTTCATTGTCAGTGAGAGCAAAAATGTAAAATCTGCTTTTTTAAATAATGGACAACAGGACATGTTTCTATCATATGACACTGTTACAATGTGTTTCCTTAAAAACATGCTTTTCTGCACTTAGCATTTGCACAAGAACAGATGTTCTTATACAAAGATCCAAATAGAATACTAAAGATAAAAACAGGATGTTCACACTGTCAGAAATGCTGGCCTCTTATAAATTCAGCAAAAATGTGACATGACATTGTTAAACAAGGAAGCTTAAAAATAATATCATTAAGTCAGCATTTGTGTCAGCATCTGCAACAATCAGTATTGTTTCTACAGGATGAGCAATTCTCTAAAATAGAATACCAAGAGGAAATGTATATGTGTGTGCATGACTAAAATTGTATATAAAGATCTGTATTAATCCAGTTATATTAAGGGTATCGGTAGGGACACATTTGTCCCGAGGTAAATGTTATATCTCTCACATCATCTGTATTATATGAGAAGTAAAGTGGAACAATAACTAAAAGCTGTAACATTAGTACGTGTGGTTTGTTATAAAAAGCTATTTGTTACTGCTCTGAGTTGGGTGCTGCAAAATATATTCTTTTATCAGTGTACATTCTGCAAGCTTCTGTGTGCACCTTGACTGTAAATGCAACTATAACCATACTTTGATTTCAGCAGAATCCATCCAGCAAGACTGAGTGTCCTAATAAGACTTCAAATCCATCACAATAAGCAGCACCATATAATTTTTCAATAGCAAGCTAGCCTGCATTCAAACACAGAGGGAGTGGTAAGTCCTGCAGAGGGTCACTTCAGTCAAATTGCAGTAACTAACATTTGTACATATGTGTAATTTCTAAACAGAGGTATTCCAGTTTATGCAGCTTGCAGTAGTAAAGTTTTTTCAAACGTCTGAATCCAGATTGAGCCTGCAGTGCAGGAAAGTCGCAGTGCCATAAATTCTCCAAGAAAAGGTGGATATCTACTTTGTACAGCAGTCCGCTGCCTGTTGTGCTTCACCAGCTTCTCGAGTGACTTTGAAAAATTTCCAGCCATCTGCAACAACAGCCTGATCACCTGTTTTCTTGCCCACTGGTAATACTTTTTTCTGTCACATTTTTAGTATGGTTGCTATCAGACAGAATTCCAGCAAATGTAAGTCAAGTCTTACTCTTAATGTAACAGAACAACCAGATAAATTATGGAGTAAATTGCAATGTTGGTATACACAACACATTAGTAAGTGTAAAACCTTATTAGGGCAAGCTGACATACAGGCATTATGCAAGTGGATTGTAACATGTGATTGATATTTGCAACAAAAAATGAAGTATATCATAGTAAATGCTTATTGTGTGAGTCAAGAGAAACTGCATTTTGTGTATTATGCCATAAAAAAGTATTGCATGATATTGCTAAAAAATAGACTGTGAAGACAGATCTGTTCATGATACAGAATTAACTAAGGGTAAAGAGTTTTCATTATATCCATATATAAAGCAGTTATGTCCCGTCAGTACATTAATCTCTGAATTACAACAACAATCAAATCTGTTATTGACAGAGTCCCCTGTAGATCTTGTAACTCCCTTTAAAAATTATGTATAAGCATGGAATGATGCCACGGCTACACATACAGATGAGGACAGAAACAAAGCTTAAGATACATTGACAGAAGAATTTAATACATTTTTAAAAGAAAAACAAAGTGAGTTTAAAAAGTTCAGAAATTACATCCAAGATCTCTGTCAAAAGTGCATAGGAGCACTGCAGTCAACAGAGGAATCTCATAACAGGTATCATACCTCCCTTAAACAATTACAGGTAGAAATGACAGACCTTAAACATCATCTGAAGGAAAAGGAAGAAGAATTAGATGAATTAACAGAGACTAACCTCTAAAATACTATTTTGATATCCCAGCTTAAGGAAGAGTTAAAAAACACAAAACCAGTCCAAATTATAAAACAGGGACAGGGAACCACTACAGATTTATATACACAGTCTAGATTATTACAGAGTTTACCACAGTGGAATGATAAAAAGGCATATTTTATAACATGCTTGCATTTGAAGAATGGGTGGCATATACAGCAGGATCTGATATACGGACAGATGCATTACTTAGATGTTTCTGGATTTTCATTCCCAAATGTTTTAAAACTTTCATTCAATTAAAACAAGATGATTATCAGTTAAACACTAAATTAAGATGTATGACAGCAGTTTTAATGGCATTTACAAAAGGGCAGCCTCTCACGGCCAAATTATTAGATAATTTTAAAATTACTATCACAGATAAATTAATGGAACAAAGTGAACATTTTAGGCTTGCATTTCAAATCATATATCAAAAAACAGACAGAGACATGGGAAAAAGAAAAATACAAAAACAGCTAATACATTGCTTCTTAGAACAAGTCAAAGGGGTTCCAGGGGATATTAAATGTATCTATGAAGAAAATTCTGATACCCCCACTGATTTGGTACAAAAACTAATGAGGGGACGGACTATGGCCAATAATGGGACATTATATTCACACCATATCATTGCATTTGAAGATAATAGTGAGCCATTTGAAGTAATTGGTGAGGTAAAAAACAGGGGAAGGCAAAGGTGATGTGACCAACCACCAGCAGAAAGAGCTGCGTCAGCGCCACCAGCTCCTGCCTCTATGTCTGTAGTACCAGGATCAAGCACAGGTGATAAGCAAAAGGCACCAACATGTTTCTTTTGTAAAAAAAATAGGACATGTTAAGCAAAATTGTGATCATTACAAAGCCTGGTGCAAAAAGAAGGAAGAACAGAGGGTGTTTCCTAAAAGAGAGCAAATAAAAATTACAAGAAAAGTCAGAAAAGCAGGATTATGTACAAAAACCTTACAATATTGGTAAAGACCCATCCCATAGACCCATAAGAGCCAACAATATACAGGAAAAGGGGAAGTATGCCCTGTAGATTTTCAAACAGTTTCATCTGTAAATCTGAAACATTTGATAGAACAGGCAGAAGGAATAGCTAGGCAACAGTTAAAAAAAGAGAATGAAAAACCTAAATATGTAGATCATTCAGACACAGAGGAAGATGACAAGCAAAAACATGAGGTGTGTCATATTGCATTTGATAATAAAGGAGAAGATGAGTGGATTTCCTTATAATAGTGATGTGCCCCCCTACTCTGGTATCTTTCCTGACTACCTTTAAAAAGGGTTGAGATGGACAACCACTGATTGATATTTGGGTAAAGGGGTCACTGTGAAAGAATGTCTTACTAGACACAGGAGCAGCAGTATCTGTCACCAACAGTTACCAGCAAATCCTGTAAAAAAAGGTGTGCATTTCAGCATTTAATGGCACAGGATGCTATGCAGTGAGTAGCCAAAATGTGGACATAAAGTTTAGTCAAGAGGGACAGACATGGAAGGGTGCATTTTTAATGCATCCATCTTGCTCAAATACCATTATTGGTATGGACATTCTAAGGCCTTTGGGAATAGTAATTGATTTACCTAATGAAATTTTGTGGATGGGAGACAAACAACAAAGACAGGAAGAGCAAAATAAAAGTTGCTATGCAATCTCTCTACCTGACAAACCTGAAAAACCTACAGGCTATGTAAATACAGACAGTGAGGATGTATGGGAGCATTTACAACAGCAATTCCCAAATCTGTGGTCCAAGGGTCCCAGTGATTGTGGGAAACTAGAAAGCCCAGTAGGGTAGGAAGTGATCAAGACTATATACCACCTTATCAAAAACAATATCCTATTCCTAGGGAAGCAGAAGAACATATGGAAAAATGTATTGCAGGATGGGAAAAAGAAGGGATTATACAAAAGGGCAACAGTCCTACAAATTTACCAATCTGGCCAGTTAAGAAAAAAAGATGGTAGTTATCATCTTGTTATTGATTTACGGAAGGTTAATCAATATACTACTCCTAGAGCACATTTGATTCCAGGAGTCCAGAATTGGTTGCACATATTAAGCCACAAAGTAAGTGGTTTACAGTAATAGATTTAGCAAATGGCTTTTTTGCAGTACCACTCAAGAAAAAAGACTGGCCAAGATTTGCATTTACATTTAAAAACCAGCAATATGTCATGACAAGGTTACCACAAGGGTTTCAAAATAGTCCAGTTATTTTTCACCAGACAGTAGGATTCATTTTACATTTGGAAAAGGATGATTCAGTAATACATTACATTGATGATATTTTAATTCAGTCAGAGACAGTAGAGGAGCATGTACGGCTTCTTAAGAGAGTTTTGCATACTCTACAGCAAGCAGGGTTTAAGGTTAAAAGTGCAAAAATTCAGTTTATGTCACAAGAAGTTAAGTTTCTAGGTACTATTATAAAACCAACAGGAAGGTCTCCTTGCCCTATACGTGTACAAGGCATTTTACAAATGGAAAAGCCACTGACTATAGCAGACTTACATAAATTCATGGGAATCATAAATTACAATAGGGAATTAATAGAGGATTATGCAGCTGTGGCTGCTCCCCTATACAAAATGTTACAGGAACAAAAGAACTCCACCTTTTTAGAGTGGGGATCTCATGAAGAGGAGGCATGTTCACAAATAAAAGTAAAACTAGCACAAGCTACAGAATTAATAGCACCCACACCAAAGTTACCGTTTGTGCTACAAGCAGCAGCAGGAAAAAAAACACTGTCTGTGGTACTACTACAGGAAGGGCCACATGGTAGCGACAACAGAATGGAAAAAACATTATGCCCAGTCACTTTCTTTAGCAGGAAGATGACTCCAGTGGAATTGGGCTACCATCCATGTATACAGCAATTATTAGCCATTTACTGGGGTATTAAACAAACTGAATATTTAACAGTATTTTCCAGAATTATAGTACAAACACCACATCAAACAGTAAAAGCTCTGATAGACAATTTTGAAATGAATAAAATTACAGATGGTATTAGTCAGGCAGTCTTTGCAAAATGGATGGCACTTTTTGGAATGAAAACTGTTACTATACAGACAGGGGACAAATACTATTTGTCAAACCACATGGGATACAAAGGAAAACATCATAACTGTTTAGAAAAGATAATGTCACCTGATGTGCAATTTTTAGCATCTGATTTTGATCACTTTAAGCCATCCATCTTTGTGGATGGAGCACGATATTGGGACCACGGCAGATACTGGACAGGATTTTCCATAGTTCCAGAGAATCCACAGCTGGGTTTTCCTGAACTAATCAAGTTACCAGGGCATATGTCAGCACAATGAGCTGAACTGGAGGCAGTATTGTATGTGCTAAAATATTACAATCCTGTTAACATTTTTTCAGATAATGCTTACGTAGTAAATTCTTTAAGACTGCATATGGAAACCTGGGTAAGGCAAGGATTTGTGGATAGTGTAGGTAAACCATTATGGCATGCTGAAGTATTAACATATATATATATATATATATATATAAATATATATATATATATATATATATATATATAAAGTTATAACAATGTCAAAACAACAAAGACAGTATAGCATCTTAAAAGTAAAAGCACATCAAAAGCCAACCAGTGAAACTTACAGGTTAAATGTGTTAGCTGATACTTGGCAAAACAAGCAGCACAAAATGGAAAAGAACTTCCAGAATATGAGTATGCCAGTGTATATGTTAGTGTCTTAAAAAGGGTAGATGAAGAGTCAATAGAAAAAGACCTTGTAAATATACAAAAACAACAGGGCTTAAAAGAAGAAACTGATCTAATGCAGATTAGCAGGTATACCACCAAAGGAGTACTATGCATACACCACCTCCAAAGGGTTACAGTTGCCATATGTGCCATTTCAGTTGGCACGCCATTTGGTCAAGTTAAATCACCAAATACTGGGCCATATAGGAACTGATAAGTTATGGGCAGTTGTAAAAGAAAGGTATTGGAATCCAAATTTAAAAAAAGGTCTGCAAGCTGATTGTAGAAGAATGTTTAATCTGTCTGCAGGTGAATGCTAAAAGCAAAAAGCCTCAGTTACATTGAGTACAGCCAGCGGATGGGCCATGGTATGCAGTTCAAATAGATTATGCAGGAACATTACCAACAACAAAGGGAGGTTACAGGTATCTACTAGTAGTAGTGGACATCTTTTCAAAATGGGTAGAAGCAATTCCTACCCAAACCATGACAGCAAAGGCAACAGCAGAAGCCTTATGGAAAAATACTTTCTGCCATTGGGGATGACCACGGGTCATAGAGTCAGACAATGGCCCACAGTTTATTAGTGATCTCATTAAACAAATGTGTAATTTGTTGGGCATACAGCAAAAGCTTCATGCACCATACCATCCACAATCTAATGGCATTATAGAACGTATGAATCGGATGTTAAAAGAACGTCTAAAAAAAGGCATGCTTGGAAAAGGGCAATACATGGGTACATCATCTGCCCGGTATTTTAAAGGGTATTCAAGCAACACCAAACAGCAAAACAGGTATTTCCCCGTATGAAATATTGACAGGTCACAAAATGCCCATACAATTACCATTTGACCCAGATTTACCTAATGGTAAGCCCATGCTAGAAATCAGCAAACATCAGGAATGGCTAAAACAACTTACTAGTATATGTGACTATAATGCAATGGAGCAAGCATTCCATCTATGGAAAAAGGTGCCAATATTACCAGCTGAAGAAAACCTTCCCTGTGGAACAAAAGTATTGGTAAAAACATTTCAAATGGAAGGACCATAGGCTAGCAATTGGCAAGGCCCTTTTAAAGTAGTGGAACAAATTGGACCATTAGTGTACAAAATCAAAGGAAAAAAGAAAAACAGAACAATGTTGGTACATAAAGATCAACTAAGAATGATCAAAAATAGTGAGTAATGTAAATCTGATTAAATGTATTCTCTTGTAGGTTTCCATCAGAGAAAACCATAATGAAATTGACATGGTTTAAAGTGCATCCTTTTGGAAATCCAGTTTCAGATGAAAAAAGGCAAAATGATTCAACAATGGAATTTATATTTAAAGGATGTTTTTTTAAATTGATAATAGCTATCATACTAACTATTATTGTATTGCTTAGTATTAAATTATACTTACAACCTATTAATCAAACTATAACATTACATAAGAGAAAGAGAGAAAAGAAATGTAGAAAAATGAACAAGATTGGTCACCATCTTTTAACACTTTTTTGGCAAGACAATGATGGCATGCAAAAAGCATGAATGTTTCTAATTGTTGAGTATGTAGTTTAATACCAAAAATAACAGGGGTAATGCCTCTAATACCTATTCCAATAAATTCTCTTAGTAGTTGGAGGGTATTAATAAATGAAACAGGAGATCAATTCATAAATGTACAATTATGTAAAGCAAGAGTACAGTTATCTGCAATAGTGCAGGGGATCACATGTTTTCAACAAAATGGAACTGTTCCAGTGGGTAATAGCAATTGTATTCAAACAATTAAAATGATAAATTTTCACAACCACATACCAGTACGTGGAGTATTTTCTCATGGTTTTCCTACTTTAATACCAATTAAGCGTCAGTTAATATTAAGTGACACAGCAGTATTTCATTTTTCACAAAATGATAAAAATGAGTATAAAACCAATATTACATGTTGGCGAAGTAAAACAGATAAAAACTTTACAGTTGTACATGATAAAACTCCTACTATGGGGCAAATAACTGGCAGTCTGGTAAATAGCAGTGTTGCTCTATCAGATGGGTTATATTACATCTGTGGTAAATATGCTTATAAATGGTTACCAAAGGGATGGGATGGCACCTGTTATATAGGATTAGTGGTACCAGCAATGCATCATGTAAAAGAGTAACCAAAAGGAAGCATTAGAAATGCAAAAAAGAAAAGGGATATATTACCTGTGATTGAAAGTCCAGAAAAACCAGTAGACAACTTAGATACATCACGTATATATCATCAAAATCTTGATTATATTAAATTAAAAGATATGGATTAAGGAGATGATGTAATCTCTGGAGCAGGTATTTTACCTTGGTACGGGGCTGCAAAAGCCATCTGGGAGCTGAGAAAACTATCTAAACTAGTTGACGTATTGGCAAATGCCACTTTCAATGCAGTCCTTGACATTACTGACAAAATGACAGCTATACGAACTATGGTTTTGCAAAATTGAATGGCATTAGATTACATATTAGCATCCCAAGGGGGTACATGTGCTTTAATAGGAGAACAATGTTGTACATTTATTCCAGACAAAACAAAATCTGTAAAAGCACATTTAGAAATGATTGCACTAGTGTCTCAACATACTAGCAAAAACTGGAATGATGATTGGAGTGAATGGTTTAGTAATCTATTTACAGGATGGACAAGAAAAATCACTGTATTTTTAATTTCTTTTATTGTTATTGTAATGTTTGGTTGCATATTATTTACATGTATTAAAGTCTGCTTAGCAAAAGCTAGTCAAGTTACTGTTGTTAATTGTCATAATGAAAAAGTATTATCAAATAATGCTGAATTTATTTCCCTGGTTTAAAATAAAAAAGAGGGATTGTTAGAGTGTGCTCAATGATATACTAAGGTTGAAAGTAACTTTGCTACAAATATGCAACATAAATAAGGTATAAGATAAAGCTTGCTTAAATGTAGAAATAGAGTTTAGCAATATGTGGTTAGCATCCATACTAAATGACTGTGACTTGGAAAATAAGAAATCTGCTGAATGGACATCTTTCCTTATAGACTTAAAAACAGGATGTATGCATTTCATTGTCAGTGAGAGCAAAAATGTAAAATCTGCTTTTTTAAAAAATGGACAACAGGACATGTTTCTATTATATGACACTGTTGCAACGTGTTTCCTTAAGAAAACATGCTTTTCTGCACTTATCAGCATTTGCACAAGAACAGATGTTCTTATACAAAGATCCAAATAGAATACTAAAGATAAAAACAGGATGTTCACACTGTCAGAAAAACTGGCCTCTTATAAATTCAGCAAAAATGTGACATGACATTGTTAAACAAGGAAGCTTAAAAATAATATCATTAAGTCAGCATTTGCACCAGCATCTGCAACAATCAGTATTGTTTCTACAGGATGAGCAATTCTCTAAAATGGAATACCAAGAGGAAATGTATATGTGTGTGCATGACTAAAATTGTATAGAAAGATCTGTATTAATCCAATTATGTTATGGGTATTGGTAGGGACACATTTGTCCTGAGGTAAATGTTATATCTCTCACATCATCTGTACTATATGAGAAGTAATGTGGAACAATAACTAAAAGCTGTAACATTAGTACATATGATTTGTTATGAAAATCTATTTGTTACTGCTCTGAGTTGGGTGCTGCAAAGTATATTCTTTTATCAGTGTACATTCTGCAAGCTTCTGTGTGCAACTAGACTGTAAATGCAACTGTAACCAGACTTTGATTTCAGCAGAATCCATCCAGAAAGACTAAATGTCTTAAGAAGACTTCAAATCCATCACAGTAAGCAGCACCATATAATTTTTCAACACTCACACACAACTTTACATTTGACATGATTGAGATTACAACTACTACAAGGATACCTATTTGTACTGTAGTGTTACACAGTTATCACAAGTACCACTGAGACTACAGGGGTGAGAGCTCACCAAAGGATTTCTACAGTGAATGACATCAGCACATCATGTGATATAGGCCAATGGGATGTGTACTGGGTGGGAAAGGCCTCATAATGGGATTCTCTCTGTCACTATCTGTCTTTCTCTGCCCCATGTCTGTGTGTTTGTATGCTTTACATATTATATTATGTTGGCCTTAGATATGTGTGAGTATTCCTATCCAATGTGTGTATGTGAAGTGTCAATGGTGTACAATTTGGTATGTGTGTGTACAGACATCTGTGAATAACCAATATCTGTAGTCCACTGTGTTGTAAGACATGGGCTTCATTTCTCTAAGTGCAGGAGTATGCCCAGTATGACCTTCTATATTGAGTGTGTGCATCCATTCCAGGGAGGGTTGGACTCCAGTTCAGGATTTTGTGTGCTACAGCTACAGCAAGCAAACTGTTTCTGCAGGATATCTGTAGACAGGTTGCCAATATGGAGATACAATGGGTTTAACATACAGGTGATACTGTAACTATTGCTGTCTCTGCTGGTTGTGTGACATGTTTGGTTGTAGCATTGATTTTCTGACATATGTATTGTTTTACACTGTGATGTGTCATGTCATCAACTACTGAAAGTTATCATTCTTTGTTCACAGTTATTTACTGGGAAATACAAGATGAATGAAGCTGAGACCAATATTCTGAGGCATATAGACTACACATTCTGGCACACCTGCCATTGTAGAAGTGTAGCTACAGACAATAGACTGCTGGTTCTGTGTAAATGGTCCAGCACCTTGTTAGTATGCTGGCTGGGGATCCCCTCCTTGTGCTTTTCTCAACTTCATGGAATGGCCATATCCTGCTGGGGCCATACTTTTCAGCTGTACAGATACACCCAGGTTATCCAGAGGCAGACTCATATATCTGGTCAGTTTACCTTCACATTATGGTTTACAAGTGGTTCTGTGGCTATTCATTCATGGGTTTGCAGTCGGGAGTAGTATGGGAGGACATTAGAGTTTCAGACTTCATACATTCCATGATATTCATGCTTCTACACCCTCCTCTGTTATCCTCCCTCCACCTACCATTATGTAAGCAATATCTCAGAGGTATCCCTATAGTTGGGCCTTTATCCCAGTAGTATTTATGGTCTGATCCACAGTCTTTGCAGTAGGACATGGGGAGGCATGCTACTGGCATTTGTCAACATGGCCTTGCATTTGTTTTCTGTTTACTGTGTTAGGTTGTTAGTTGAGACCCCCTGACATTTCATACATTGGGACTATAGGTGAGACATGGGCCTTTGCCAGAGGACTTTAGGCCATTTGAGAGTGCTGCAGGCCATCTGCATTTCTACATGGGATTGTGGGGAGGGTGCAGACCTGCAGACTTTAACATTTGACATGACTGTACTGGTATTTCAGTTACTCTGTTGGCTTCCATTTTATATTGTATTGTGACCTATCATGCAGACAGGAGGCATATCAGTAGAGTACACATGTTAGATCTGAATGGCATATATTTCAGTTTCAGACTTCTTACCCTTCATAACTAGAATGCAACTGCCAGACCTGTTGTAGTATGTCTGTGTAGGTCTGGTAGGGGGCTGTTCACCATTGCCATCATTTGGGGGCCTTAGCCCAGCCTTTCTTCATGGTCATCTACACCTGTCCTGCTGGGTGAGGCTGGTGGTGGGTATGTGACCCTCATAGACATCCATGTGTGTGACCTATTGACACCCACAGTTTTTTATGCCATCACATGTACTGTGGTGGGGGTTGTCACCTTGTGTAGTGCTGCCTAGTATGTTGACACCAGTATTTGTTATGAATTTCCTGCTGTCGCATACAGCTGTCTGATGCTGTCTCATTCAGCCACTCAATTCCCTTGCATGCTTGCATGCTTGCATCCATATCATACATGCAAGTATGAGAACATACTACTCCATTCAGTAATTGATAGGAAAGGTGACTTACCTTGTTGCTGGGCCAGTATTGAGGACAGTGCTAGAAGGCTGACTATGTTGGATGCACATAGTAAACTCCCTATACATGGTAAAGCTCAGGTAGTGTCATGTTTGGCATCCCTTTTACTGTATGTGCGAGTCGAAGAGAGGTATTAGTCCCTGGGTCCCTACAGTGTCAGTGTGTGTGCTATGTGTTGCCTCTTTGCCAAGGCCTGGACATACTGTGCATGCCTCCTTCTGCCTACAGGGCCAGGCTCAGGATGTTCCTCCTCTGAGTTCCTCTGTGCCTGTGCTGGCCTTGGCAATGGTGGGGGACTGTGTGGCCTTGCCCCATGCTGTTCCTGCTGCAGCTGTTTCCACAGGATCATATTGTGTACCATGGCACATACTATGAACATTTATGTACATGTAGCTGGAAAGTACTACAAAACTCCACCGGATATGTTAAGGCAGCGGAACCGTGACTTGAGCATCCCAAACACATGCTCTACAATGACCTGGTTTGTGCATGTGCCTCATTATGGTATTCTTGTTCAAGTGTGTGTGCATTTCTGATGGATGTCATCAGCCACAGCTACAGTGCATAGCCAGCATCCCCCACTAGATGGCCATATGGGATGTCCCCTCTTGCAAACGCCTGATACAGCTGTGAACAATGCCATATGTGGGAGTCGTGATAGCTGCCAGGGCTGCCAGCACAAACATTCATGATAATGCCCTGGGCATCGCATATGATCTGGCAGTTGATGGAGGAGAAGACCATGCAGTTTATG
The DNA here is from genome assembly GCF_019279795.1 of Protopterus annectens. Taxonomy (NCBI): domain Eukaryota; kingdom Metazoa; phylum Chordata; order Ceratodontiformes; family Protopteridae; genus Protopterus; species Protopterus annectens. The sequence continues at coordinate 268,187,989 of NC_056728.1, forward strand.
TAGACCCTGCCCCACTCACCGGGTGGTGCTTTGACGTAGATGTGCATGCAGTCTATAGCACCATCTACCTCAGGGTATTCTGCTATACGGTGGAAGAGATGCATACGTGTGGTCAGCACCTCATGGGCGGTGGGGAAATATATGTGCTCATTGGCATGTTGTGTCATGGCATCCAGTAACTGGTGGAGTACCCTGGATGCTGATGTCTGTGAGACCCCCATGATATCCCCAGTTAGTCTTTGGAAGGTACCTGTGGCTAGTATTCTTAAGCCTAGACATACCTTGGTATCCACTGGGATGGGTTCCCCTCTATTAGTTCTGTGTGTGAGGCATGGCCGTCAGAGCTATAGAATGTCCCTGTCCAGCCTATAGAGCTCTACTATCTCCAGCTCATGTAGGCCCTGGTTGGTTACCCTGGGTCTGTACACTCTTCTCCTCCTCCTCCTCACTGTGGGTTGGCTGTCAGCATTCTCCTCCTCACCACCCTCAGTCTCTAGCACATATTGATGGAGTAAAGCAGCAGCAGCCTCTAACATTTTTAGTTAGTTTTGCCAGTTAAAAATCTCCCATCTGTGTACACTGGTGGTGTAGAGTTAGTGGGAAAAACAATCTGTAGGGTGTTTGCATAGTTTATATTAGTGTGCTGGGCTGCTGCACGTGTAATTGGCTGATTCTGATACATTCCACCTGCCAGCTATGCTAGTTCTCCTTGATTGCATTCCTAGTACTATTTCCCCTTCCCAGTTCTTCCCTATGTAAGCCCAGAGGCGCGCCACGCATACCCAATGTCATATGTAAACAATGCTGCCATTTCCTCTTTTTTTTTTTTTGGTTTAAATCCTGGTGTGCGGCATGCACACCCGTTTAAGCTATATGCACATTGCTCAGGCACATTTGACACACCCCCTTCCTTAGCTGTGCTTAGCTAAGGGCAAACACGGGCCACAGAGCTCCAATGAGCTTACAGCAAGCATGAAACACCCCCTTATGAAGTCATTCAGCTCTTACATTTGCACTGTTGTATTGCTGCACCTACACGGTTAGGTACAAGGTGGCACTTTGAAGAAATCTGTGATTCAGTATAACTCCCCTCATTTGCATACCCCAGTGTGTAGGCCATTAGTTACTGCACTTAAACGGACCCTTTCCCCTTGACAACCAGTGCTCCCTGGCATTGTTTACATTTTGCATGCCATTGACTATAATGGCAAAATGCAGAATTAACTTAAAATTGACTTTAGTAATTTTTTTTATTTTTGGCGTGATCCCATTTATGTGCCGCTGCCCTAAGCTCAGCTAAAAAAAAAAAACTTTAATTTTAGAAAAAATAAACTGTTTTAATGTCAATGGCCTTATTAATGATCATTGGCATGTGGGTTTGACTGTAATACATGCTTTCCATGAGCTGTCCTTCCTCCGTTTGTTCAGATGCAGAAATGTATTCAGTTACTAACTGAATACATTTCTGCTCTGACACTTTTCCTGCATGGAGTCTGGCCAGCTTCATGGATCACAAAATCACCTCATTAGCATGGTTTCTACCAGCAGATGAGGTGATTTGCATCCCGCATGTCTTTCTGTGCAGGAACAGTGTAGGGCCACTTGTGCACGTGAAAACGGCATGTACCTGAATCACAAAGAGGCCATTTTCCATGCAGGAGCGGCTACACTGTTTCTGCATGGAAATCAGCCATTTGTGAATCCGGGGGATAATGTTTATGACTTTTTTCAAACTTTCGAAAATCATGCTTAATTCTTTTGAGCAACATTTGTTCAAACAGAGAAACAACAGAAGACAATTTTGGTGGAATAAACTTACTAGAAAAAGGCATATGTGGAACCAGCAATTTCCCATACCCAGTTTCAAGCCCTTTTCACATACATCACCATCATTAAAGCTTTCTTCAGATAAAAAATCATCATAAACAGAAATATTTAACAGCAGGTCATCATCTGCAATTTCATCTATCTCCTATGTATCAAATGTATTAACACCACTTCTTTTTCTATCATCATTTATTTTCTTATTATAGTAAACAATCAAATGCCGCTTTCTGCAAATTTTTTTCACTTCTAACAAAACATCAGCCAACCTGGGCACTTTAACAGGTACAAATTTTGTACCTTTAGCCAATAACTTAACCATCGGCTCATTCAGTTGCATATCAGATACATTTACAACTTTCAAACTTTTTAAATTGTTATAAGAAGCAATATTTTCACTTGCATTTATAACATGAGCATAACAAGAGTCCAGCTGAGAATCAAAAATTGCATTATTAAACAAAACACTGTTTTCTTTTAAGGCGCCATTAAATGCCACAGTCTTAGATGCAGTTGCAAGACCTAACAGTCTTTCTTCCCCTTGTAACGACTTTTCCTGGTCTTTCCCTCTTGTCGCCCCAGAGATGTAGTCGCATTGGTCTCACCTTCCTGTTGATGAAAAGAGTCCAACAGAGATTCACCATCTAATGTCTCAAATGAGACACTCTTTTTAGAAACAATATCAAGAGACAAAGCTGAAGAATCACAAACAGCTGCAGGGCTGACACTAAACTTCTTGTTACCCTTAGTCCACCCCTTAGGCAATGATTGTTGACAGCCGTAAATCACACCACTATGAAAATCATTAATATCACAAACAAGATTCTTCTTCTTCCTGTCAACCACCTCCAACTCACATTTTTGCAATTTTAATCTAATATCACTCATATTTTAGAAAAAACATCTTCGGACACATTTTCAGCCATTTTTTTCTGAAGTTCAATAATTTGTTGTTGTAATTTCTCACCACTCCTTTTATTTCTCTTGACCAGCACACAAAGCCATCCCAGGGTGGATTCTAAAGAAACATTCCCCCACTCCTGCAACAAATTCTGTTCATCGGCAAAATCACCTGCTGGCAATTTATCAATTCTCAACCCTCTCGGAGTCACTGTCATTATAAGATATTTCTATAGTAACTTAGTATCAAAGTAAAGATTCAGTCCCCTTCACCATAAGTCTCTCTAATTGTACATCCTGACTGTTGTATTCCATCTCTGCATTCGCTGACCAAAAATCCTGGTCTGCCAACTTAGCCTCACGTTCCTTAATGGACTTGGTAAATAGCAGTTTATCAACATCCATTGGGGTTAGAAATACCCATCTGCTCCATCCAAAGACATGATAAAAACTTGAGAATGACAAAATTAAGAAAAACAAAAATGCAGGAATGGACCAGACCAGAAAAAAGCTGTTCAACTGATTTAATATCATACACACTAGTCCCTCAGCTTTTTGCCTTCAACGGATAAGGTGTAATAAAAAATAGCCCTTTTTTATAGCAAATAAATCCAAACCCATTAATTATACTCAATTAACTTTTTAAATTTTCTTAAAGTGCCACCATTATATCCAAATACATATGTGCATTACCACATACAAAAATAAATATACATTTCTCAATACACATGTTCTTTCTAACATTAAATTAATTCATTTTTTTTTACATTTCTTTAAAATCATTATTATTCTTTTTAATATTTATTTTCAATAAACCAATTATCCTGCTAATTCACCAGATTCACTTCAATGTTGAGATCCCTAGGAAATAATGTCCTATAATTTAGAATAAATTTGCTCTCTTATTCATTCAACTTCTTAACAATATCTCCCTGTCTATCTAAAATTGGCTGTGCCAATACACTGAAAAAGAAAGAAACAGTGCTACCCCCATGTTTGTTCACAAAATGTTCAGCAACTGGACTCTTCATATTTTTATTGCAAATATCCCTCAAGTGTTCCAAAATCTTACTTTAACAGCTCTTTTTGTTTGCCCTATGTACCACTTAACATTTTCACAACCACAACCCACAATATAAACACCACATCAATTACAAATAAATCTACTTCTAACAACAAATTTCCTACCATTAATACAAATACCTGAAATATTCTTAACACAATTACAAACTTTACAATGTCCACAGCCAAACATACCAGTCAAATATTTAGGAACACTAGTAACAGCCATATTCAACAATTCCTTCAAATTAGCATAATGTCCATAAGAAAACTTAATGAATTTAGGAAAGAAATTACCCACCAGTTCATCTTCACACACAATATACCAAAGTTCCAAGACTGCCTTTCTCATCATCTCTGAATGATCCCAGAGCATCCTTCTTTTTATTGGAAATCAACAATTTTAGAGAGCAAATTTATTCCAAATTATAGGACATTATTTCCTAGGGGTCTCAACCTTGAAGTGAATCTGGTGAATTAGCAGGATGACTGGTTTATTGAAAATAAATATTAAAAAGAATAATAATGGTTTTAAAAAATGTAACAAAATGTAGTAATTAATTTAATGCTAGAAAGAATATGTGCATTGAGAAATGTGTATTTATTTTTATATGTGGTAATGTGTATATGTATTTGGATATAATGGTGACACTAAGAAAATTTAAAAAGTTAATTGAGTGTAATTAATCGGGTTTGGATTTTTTTACTATACAAAAAGGGTTGTTTTATTATACTTTATCTGTTGAAGGAGAAAAGCAGCGGTACTAGTGTGTATATTAAATCAGTTGAACAGCTTTTTTTTCTGGTCTGGTCTGTTCCTGCATTTTTGTTTTTGTTAATGTGGGTCTGGTAGCCTGGGGGGTACCCAGACAGACCACACACTTGAAGCCAGGGCTGGTGAAGTGGCTACTTCAGGGAGGGAATTACCCTGTAGCAGTGAAACTGAAGATGAGCTACAGCTGCTTGTGGGTACTGATCTTCCCTTGGACAGAGTGACTGCAAGGTCAGAGGTGAGTAGTAGTACTCGAGCCGATAGTGAGGCAGCGCTGTCAGAGGATACCAGACTTTCTGCAGGAGGGGAGCTGGGAAGGGTTATAAAGAGGGAGTTGAGGCAGGCTGAGCTCTCAGACCCTACATTACAATGCTTGAGGGTGTAGCCAGGGAAGCACCTGATTCTCAAGGAAAAGGGGAATCTGTATACTGGGACAAAGGGTTACTGTAGAGAGAATGAATCCCTGAGGGAGGGCTAGAAGGTGAGAGAATACAGCAGTTGGTAAAGCACAGAGTCTAAACATCTGGCACTTATAGCCATAATCTATGACATTCCCTTTGCAGGTCATATGGGCATAAAGCGTACCAAGAGATGTAATATGCAGAACTTTTATTGGCCTGGGATTTCCAGGGATGTAACAGGGTACTGCAGGACCTGTAAGCAGTGCCAAAAAGTAGGCAAGGCAAGGGACAAAGTCAAAGCTGCTTTAATGCCTTTTCCCGTGATTGAGGAGCCATTTTTTTGCGGGGCCTCTGAGTACCCTAAGTTCCACGGGGAAGAAGTATATCCTAGTGGTAGTAGATTATGCTACCAGATACCCTGAGGCAGTGGCTCTGTCCTCCATTGAGGCAGAAAAGGTGGCAAATGCTTTGTTAGAGATTTTCAGCAGTGTAGGTTTCCCAAAAGAAATACTGACTGACAGAGGTGCCTATTTCATTCCAGACCTGTTGGCTTGTCTGTGGAAGCACTGTGGGGTGAAGCACCTAAAGACCACCCCATACAATCCTCCGACTATTGATCTTGTGAAGAGGTTAAACACTACACTAAAGACAATGCTACTGGAATTTGCAGACAAGTTTAAGAGGGAGTGGGACAAATATTTGCTCCATCTGTTGTTTGCTTACAGAGAGGTGCCTCAGGAAGCCACAGGTTTTTTACCCTTTGAGTTGCTGTATGGGCACAGGGTGAGGGGACCTCAAGATTTGATTTGCGATGAATGGGAAGGTGAGTGTGAATCCTGCAGGACAAGGCTCAGGGCTCAGGGAACTAATAGGCTTGGCCCAGGAGAACCTGGCAGAAGCCCAACAGCAGATAAAGGTCTGGTATGACAGGACTGCTCGTGCTAGAGAGTATGCTGTGGGGTAGCAGGTCATGGTTCTCATTCCTGTCAGACATAACAAGCTGCAGGCAGCTTGGGAGGGACCATTCAAAGTGGTAAGGAAGGTCAGTGATGTTGACTACATGGCAGAACTGTTAGGCAGGTGATGTTGACTACATGGCAGAACTGTTAGGCAGAAGTCGGGGGCACAAACTGTACCATGTTAACATGATGAAACCTTACCATTATAGACAAGCTATCACTCTGCCATCTAGGGCACAATAGAAGAGTCTTAGTGGGTTCTGTTCAAGCAACTTTATTTTATAGAAATACATCGCAATTGAAGTTTACTGACTTTAACTTAAGTAACTTATATACAAACTAACAACTGTGATCATGCATGCTCTCTTTCTGGCTACTCTTTCAAAATGGCAGTAGGGATTGCACGTGTCTGGAATTTATATGTGCATGTATAGCCTTGACATGCTTCTTAAAGATATAGCACACACATCACTTGCAGTCTGATCTACAGCCTCCCTCTTTGAAAAATAGATCATACAATGCTATGAGAGTATTTGGCATGCAGAAATCACAGGTAATTCTATGTCATGCATTATACAATACTAAGTATACACACGCGCGCACACACACACACACACACACACACACACACACACACATATATATATATATATATATATATATATATATATATACAATCAAGTCCACATTGCTGCGTATTTCGCACTAGGCTTAGATACTCATCCATATCGTGTGACATAAAACTTGGAATTAGATTTAGCAACTGGAATTGTCTCTGTAAAATGTTTGACCTGTGGAATATTTGGAACATTTTCTGGAATGGAATCAGAATTTTGAACACATTCTAGTATGGAAACAGTGTTTGATTCACTCTTAGATTTGGAGTTTGCATTGCAGAAACAATGTTGTGATGGTGATGATAATTCTGGTACAGGAAGAAGATGTCTACGGTTCTTCCTATACTCTACACCCTTGGAATCTACCAGGTAATTCTCAGCTTGTCACAGATGCCTGTAATCTGTCCAATTCGATCAAAATCTTTTGTTGTCTGGATTCATACCATCTCTCCTCCCCTCAACAGACGAAGTAATCTGCTCGATCTGTTGTAACTAGATTATCTGGATATTATGCTTCTTAAATAATTGAGCCTTGATGGTTTTATTGTTCTTAGGTTTAGGTTTTAAAAAACTGGAAGTAATGGGTAGGGCAGTTTCTAGTTTGCCTAGAAAGTAGCGTTTGAGCAGGTGAGCCAAGAATATCGTCATGGGGTATGTTTCTGAGATTAAGTAAATTCAAGAACAAATCAGTATTTTCACGCTTTGACCTTTGAAGTAATTACTTTGCACTCTACACAGCATGTTCAGCTAGACCATCGGACTGAGGATATTCAGGACTACTAGTGACATGTACAAAGTCCCATTCTTTTGCAAATTTCTGAAACAACTGGCTAGTGAATTGAGTACCATTGTCAGAATGAACTTTGTGTGGACTACCATGAGCTGAGAAATTACGTTTAAACTTAATGATAACAGCAGTGGCTGTTATGTTAGGTAGTAGATTGATCTCAAACCAATTGGAATAAGAGTCTACCAAAACCAAGTAGTGTTGATTGTTCCACTCAAAGATATCAGTTGCAGCTGTAGACCAAGGTAGTTCAAGAATTGGACTTATCTGAAGAGGTTCTCTTTGCAAATGCGATCTAGTACTATTGCTTACTGAACAAGAAGAAAGTACTCTATCAATGTCTTTAGACAATGAAGGCCAAAATACTAATTCTCTAGCTCTTCTCTTAGTGGATGCGGATCCTGGGTGACCATGGTGCAAAATCTGGATGTATTCTTGTTGTAAGGAAGCAGGAACAACAATTTTAGGACCTGTAAAAATAATGCCATCTTCCATCAACAATTCATCTCTGTAAGGCAAATAGGGTTGCACTTCAGGTGGTACACTCGATTGCTTTGACGGACATCCAACATTAATGTAGTGATTGAGCTTTTGCAAAATTGGATCAGTTTGAGTATGATCTCTTAACTCTTCAAGTCTAGTGGTAGAAAAATTATGCACTGACCACATCAAAGTCAAAATTCTCTGTGTCAAGCTGTTCTGTCATATTTCTGGGCAGTCTGGATAAGGTATCAGCCAGATAGAGCAATTTGCCTTTCTTGTAGATCATTTTGAAATTGTACTTTTGCAATTTTAGCATCATTATTTGTAATCTTGTTGGAGTGGAATGCATAGCCTTCTTTAAAATAGTAACTAGAGGTTGGTGGTCAGTTTCAATCTGAATAGCTAAACCATAAATATAATCATGAAATGTGGAACTGCAAATACTGTTGCCAAAAGCTCCTTCTCAATTTGAACATACCGCATCTCAGTTTGGGATAGTGTTCTAGATACATAGGCTACCCTCTTGAAGTATAACTGCACCAAGACTAAATTTTGAAGCATCACAGGAAAGAATAACTGGGTTATTCACATCATAATATCTTAATGTAGGTGGGGTGGCAATTTTCTGCTTGAGGTCTTCAAATGCCTTCTAGTGTTGTTCCAACCATGACCATCCAATATTTTTGTGTGTTAGTTCTCTTAAAGGTGCTTTCAACTCACTGAAGTCTGGTATAACCATGCCTAAACAGTTGAGCATGCCTAGGAAACACTGTAGAGCTTGTACATTATCTGGAGCTGACATCTCAAGAATAGCTGCTTGCTTGGTCGGGTCTGGTCTCAATCCTGTACTAGTAAACAAATGTCCTACGTATGTAACTTCTAGAAGTCTGAATTTGCATTTCAGAGAATAGAGCTTCAAGTTTACTTCATGTGCTTTATCTAGAACTTTCTTGAGGTTTCTGTCATGCTCTGCTTCACCATTGCCTCCAACCAACAGATCATCTACTATTATGGCACAAGGATAACCAGAAAAAAAAACTTGCTCCATTCCACACTGAAAGACCAGTTGCAGAATTTATTCCAAATGACATCCTTAGGAATCTGTATCTGCCAAATGGAGTACAAAAAGTAGTTAGAAATGAGGATTTGCGATCAAGCATCACTTGCCAAAATGAACTCTTTGCATCCAAGCATACCTCTCAACCTGGAAACATCAAAAATCTGGACAAGGCCCATGAAAAATAGGTACAAATCTGTACGCTGATTAACATCTAATTTGCATACATAATTATTTAACCCCACTCACTCCAATGGAATTGTGGGATACCAACTTTCAAACGCACACTGAAGAACAGACAACCAAAATATGGCACCAGAGTTCCCCTGCAGCCATTCCAATGTTCCATTACTTGGCTATTTCACCCCATTTGCCATAAACACTAATGTGTGCATACTGTGTTACTTCTACAATGATTATTTGGATTTTATTTTTACATTTTGCAGCACAATAATGCACAAACACTAACAAACATCTGCTAAACAAAGCAATACTGTCTCACCATGAAAATAGACTTGGCATTAAAACTTCTCTGCCCTTGAAAGTCACATTCATTGAAACAGCATTGAAACCCACACCACATTCAAAGAAAATACATATGGCCAGTGGTGGATAAAGAATACCTTTGAGCTGTTTTCAAATCATTGGCCCCTTGCACACAAAACAAGAAACATACATGTGTTCTTTTCTTTGGTATACCTTCCTGACTTTATTAAGTTATATTCCTTGTATAATACAGCACACTTGTTAGACAGAGCACATTTTAAATTTATTGTTTGAACATTTTTCCAGTAGGCTATACTGTAGACAATGAAACAAAATGCATGAACCAATAATGACAAAACTGCCCAAAGAGGCACACTACAATCAAAGAAGCACACTGCAACTGCTTCCACAAAATAAGGTCATCTAAACCCCAGTCCTTGTTCACCTACTCAGTCTCCTTAACTACTGTTCTTCTCCCCCACTCAGCCTTACACTCCATTTTTGCTTCCTCACTCCCGTACATCTCACATATCCATCCTTCTTCCCCCTCACTCCTTTCCCTCCCACCAAATCCAGAATGCTCCTTCACCCTCACTCAGCTCTTCCCTTACAACTTTTTTCTTGTGTATCCTCTATACTGTAAACAGCTGTAGTGAGACTTTGGGACAGATAAACTCTGTACGACTGAGTGTCACATTCATGTACAGTCAGTCCTATGATTTGTTTTACACAGAGAATACCTCTTTGCATCAGTTGGTTGAACCAAAAAATGGTCCCTACAGACCAGTCTTCTACTTTGACGAACAAACAAAAATACATAAAATAAAGAAAGAAATATGCCAGATGACTACCAAAAGAAAAAAAAATGTCTGGAACAAAAACTGATGAAAGATGAACTAAAGAGCAAGCAGATGATACAAATAAAAGTTGTTAGAGATAGATGCCAGTTAAAAACAAAATGACTCTGTGAGAGAGGAACTAAACACTGGTAAAGCAGGTAAGATGTGTAATAATTTGACAAGTATGTGAAATTCAACATAGTTAAAAAAACACCATCCATTGCTGTGACTGTTAACATTTAATAAAATTTAACACATGAGGTTCATACTACTGTTCGTACCCTTACAACCTCAGCATCTTGTGTCAGCGTATCTCCATATAGAATACAGTACAGTAAGGATACCCTACAACATCTGCTGTCAAGTGAACATCAAGAGTATACTACAGTTCTGTTAGTGGAAACAGTATTTTTAAATTCTTTCCATGAATGTTATTTTGCATTGTTTGTTACTCTGTAATTGCATCTCTCAGTATGTGCAGCTACATTAAAAATCAAATAATGCAGGTTTTGTTTGCACTAACTAGATAACATTTCCTTCTTGTTTAAAAACAGAACCACTCAGTCCTTTTGACTGAAGACTCAGCAAGACAGGAAGCCCTTTTTTCCCTTCCCTTTCCATCAACTGTCATTACAACAGTCACACACAATCGCTCCACTTCTCAGAAAGAAAGAAAAAATGCTTTACTAGAACTTCTCTGTCTCACTGCCTCCCTCTTTATTTTATTTTTTTTGTTGTTGTTGCAGCTTAATTCTCCTCCACCGACCCCCATCTTTTTGTTGGTAACATCAAACATGGCTCATGTTGACTCATCACACACACACACACACACACACACACACACATGCACCTTACCTGAACTTGTCCATTCCACTCGGCGCTCGAGCCTCGCATAATAACCCATTTATAAGTGTGTCCTACTCGCAGGCAGCCAGATCCATTTAGAAAAGCAGTCGTTACTTAATTCCCGCTCACGCGCATTCAAAAACACACTGGCAATGCATGCACAACGTACGCGAGTGCTGAATTCCGACAGGCTGATGGAGCTGACGTCATCGCGCATGCACGGTGACGTCAGCAACATGCAGGACAAAAAAATAAAAAAAAAATACGCTGGGAAAATCGGAAATGAAGGGGTGCCACTCGGGAATTGTGGCACCCCATTTTCTGACCCCAAAACTCGGCAAAAAACGGATAATTCGGGACGGTTGGGATGTATGCATCCAAGACAGAAAATACAGTAGCATTCGGGATTAGAACTGCAACTTCTTCAACTGTACTGATTTGTAGGAGACAGTCTCTTTAATGCTTTGTTTAGATCTCTTGGGTGAATGCATATTCTGATTTTGCTTGAGCCTTTTTTGTGAGCGGCTACCATGGACGAGACCCATTCAGTTGGTTATGTGACTGGACAAATCACACCTTGCTGCACCATTTTATCCAGCTGAACTTTAACTTTATCCTGTATAGCTATCAGAACTCTTCTTGCTGGTCTAGCTACTAGAGTGACTTCTGGGTCTAATTTCATGGAATACACAACTGGAAGTTTGCCTAACTTGTTGTCGAAAACATCAGCATACTCTGAGAAAATGGCTTTAAAAAAATTAGAACTCAGAAATGCACTTATGTGATGCTCGTCTTTAGCAAAAGAAAGCAAATTTATTCTTAAACTATCTTTGAGACCCAATAAAGGTTGCACACTGGTCTTTGGACTACATAGAATAAGAAATTGTAATAGTTCTTGACCAAATAACATGAAAGCATCACTGAGCCTTTTGTTTGAATTTCTTCACCTCCATAAGCAACAAGTCTTGCACTACTGGCTAGATTGAGTTGTTCGTTAATTCTCACTTTAGCAAATGTGTCTGATATAACATTACACTTGAACCAGTGGCTACTTTGAGCTCTGTGGATTTTCCATTAATCCGGACAGTACAAAACACTTTACTCCTTGTCAATAAATTCACTGCATCAACTCTTTCACCATGCACTGATATACCATATACATAGAAACCTGACTGCTTCAGCTCTACTTGATCAACTTGCTTTTTTGTGAGACCTTCCCTTACAACTGTGTGAGGCTTACTTTATTTGTAAAATTTTTGGAAATGGTTCGACTTTTTACACTTATGACATTGCTGACCAAATGCTAAGCACTTCTCTCTTTCAGACTCATGATTTGCACCACAATTGTGACAGTTAAAAATAAATCCAGATTTGGGTTTTTCTGATTCATGCTTGTACTGAACTGAGCTTGAGCTGGAACATGCTCCCTTTATAGAAGTTTCTGGAAAGCTATGTGTCTTCCTTGGAAACCCTGTAGCTGCCACGTGCTTGGGCCTGCTTTTGTTAGCCACATGTTGCATACTATTTACATGTGCTCTGGAGCCAAATGAAACCATGCTCTTGTCACTCACAAGCATACTTGTGTTTTTCTGTCACCTCATGGATTTGACAAATCTCTATGGCGTTACTCAATGTTAAATCACTGTCACGAAGTAAAATCTTTCTCACAGCAGCACTGTTAATACCACACACAAGCCTGTCCTTTATCAATGTATCTTTTAAGTCACCAACCAACAAGTTTTAGCTCTCTCAAGTCAAGTTATATAAGCTGTAGATGTCTCCCCTGGTTTTTGATATCTTGTGTAAAACAAAAGCCTCTCTAATGTAATATTCATCTGGGGGTTACATATTTCTCTGAACTTGCACTTCAAACACTCAGGGTCTTCCCTTGATTCAGCATGTACAACAATATGACGGTTTTCACATTCTCCTTCATATACTGCTGGTGCATACACAAATGAACACTCTCTTTCTATGGTGACACTAAGAAAATTTAAAAAGTTAATTGAGTGTAATTAATCGGGTTTGGATTTTTTTACTATACAAAAAGGGTTGTTTTATTATACTTTATCTGTTGAAGGTGAAAAGCAGTGGTACTAGTGTGTATATTAAATCAGTTGAACAGCTTTTTTTTCTGGTCTGGTCTGTTCCTGCATTTTTGTTTTTGTTAATGTGGGTCTGGTAGCCTGGGGGGGACCCAGACAGATCACACACTTGAAGCCAGGGCTGGTGAAGTGGCTACTTCAGGGAGAGAATTACCCTGTAGCAGTGAAACTGAAGATGAGCTACAGCTGCTTGTGGGTACTGATCTTCCCTTGGACAGAGTGGCTGCAAGGTCAGAGGTGAGTAGTAGTACTCGAGCCAATAGTGAGGCACCACTGTCAGAGGATACCAGACTTTCTGCAGGAGGGGAGCTGGGAAGGGTTATAAAGAGAGAGTTGAGGCAGGCTGAGCTCTCAGACCCTACATTACAATGCTTGAGGGTGTAGCCAGGGAAGCGCCTGATTCTCAAGGAAAAGGGGAATCTGTATACTGGGACAAAGGGTTACTGTAGAGAGAATGAATCCCTGAGGGAGGGATAGAAGGTGAGAGAATACAGCAGTTGGTAATGCACAGAGTTCTAGATAAAGCACGTCTGCATAATCTGCTTGTATAAAAATATTGTACTCTTGCTCAAATATTCTCCAATTCTCTGCAATATTCTAATACACATGCACATATGCCAGAAACCTATGCCAGTATTTGTAACTTTGTCCAGTGCTTTTGTGCTTCTCAATTTATACCTTTTGGGCTATTTGAAATTATGCTAAGGGGCAAACTTGCAGTACTTTTGAATAACTGGACTTTGCAAAATAACTTCTTGGGCACTTTAGACATTAGTAATATCGTTTGAAAGGCTAAATGCTAAAGTCATTTATCATCACTTTGCTTAAGTCATTTATCATTATTTTAAGAAACATTTCAACAACTTTACGATGCGACTGAATAGCTCTCAGGCACTGTAATACTCTTGTAATGTTGTCATTTGCAAGAAATCACCTCATCTGTGTAAGAAACATATCAAGCAACTCCACAATGTGAATAAATCAGACATCTCTTGCCCAAAACACAACAACACTTCAAAGTAACTGCACTTTGTGAATAACTGCATACAGCACACAGACATGTCCCTAGAATGGCAGTACTTTGCTAAGCAACTCTTTACAGTACAAGAAACATGGTAGCACTTTGTAAATAGACACACCTAGCACAAGAAACTTTTTGAAATGGCTATAGTTTGACTGTATTTCATGAAATAGTTGCACCTTGCACACAATAAACTCTTTGTAATACATGCACAGTAATAAGCACACTCTGTAGGCACTTTTACACACTTTGAGATACTTCAAATAACTTTAGTTATGCCCTTGATACAACACAAAGTCGTAGTTATGCCAAAACACAGCACTTTGTCAAAACACATGCAATCACCTTGCTTTAGTTTTGCTTAATGTGCCCTTTTTGCCATTGTTATATTTGTTTTGCTCATTTAAGCCCTTTTCATGCCCAGTGTTCTTTTCTTGTGCTTGTTTTACTTTAAACATACTCATTTTGCTTTACTGTTAATTGTTTCATCATATACCTTTATTTTAAACATTTATTTTAGTTAACAACATTTTTGTGCCTTCAGCTTGCTTAATAATGCAGTTTGTGACCTTGTAATGCCCCCATTTTTTCTTTTCTATTGAAAAAACAGTTTGTGCTATTTCTCATTACCTTTGATTCTTTTCTGTCTTTGTTTGTGCTCTTTTCTCTCAGTTTTACCTTCTCTGTCAACTCTGAACCTCATGGCTCTGAATATTATTCTCTGCAATCCCAGTTCTGACACCATGTCATTCTTCTATCTAAGACACAATAGAAGAGTCTTAGTGGGTTCTGTTCAAGCAGCTTTACTTTATGCAAATGCATCACTATAGAAGTACTGACTTTAACTTGAGTAACTGATGTACAAACCAATAACTGAGATCATGCATGCTCTCTCTCTGGCTACTCTTTCAAAATGGCAGTAGGGATTGCACTTGTCTGGAAGTTATACGTGCATGTATAGCCTTGACATGCTTCTTAAAGATATAGCACACACATTACTTGCACTCTGATCTACAGAGGCCCTGGTGCCAAGTATTTGTAGTAGAAGACAGGAGGAGTCTGAGTGGGATCTATGGCTACAGGGAGCCAGCCAGCAAAATCCCAAGTTACTATAGTGGAGCCTAGGGTTGCAGGCATATGATATGACAGTGCAACACTGTAATGGGGTCAGCAATGCAAAGGCAGTTGGGATCTCAAGACAGGGTATGGGATAATGTATTCCCAGATCACTTGAAAAACTAGCTTGAGTCTTCAAGGGGGGGGGGGTGTGTGACAAAAGGAGATACTGCCAGGACAGCTAGCTGGCATTTTGTAAATAATTATATGTCATTGATGAATATCAAAATGATTTATAAAATATGCTTGTGTTACAAATGTATTAGAACTGTATGTCATGTGTATATCAAAATGCTTGTACAGACGTGTGTGTTGAAAAGGTATTTGTAGAGTACTATGTTTGAAATATAACCACAGTGTGCCCCACTGGAAGGAACAGCAATTCATATGCACTATTGTAACTGTAACAAACTTTACAACAAAAGGAAGAAACTGTTGCAGAAAAGAGGAAAATCCCAGGATGCAAAAAAGTCCTTTACCGGCCTCAGTAAGAAGTGGAGATCCCTCATAAAATCCTCCAAAGCTAGTTACGAAAATAAAATTGCCAAAGATTCCAAAGGCAACCACAAGGCATTATATAACTATGTCAAGAATCTAAATGGCAATGCTCAGATCTGCTCTGAGCTACAACAGAATGGCATTAAATATACTGATCCCAAGGATATTGTAAATATCCTGGCAGATCAATTCAGTGCCAACTTCACCCCCCTCTCACCCCCTAAATGGCCCATCTCAATACCAGAAGATTGTCAAATTCCGGTAATAATGGCCACACATGTAAAAAACGCACTCTCCAGAGCTAAGAATACAGCATCCATGGGACCAGATGACATTCCGGGCTGTGTACTACATGAACTACAAAATGAACTGGCACCTCACCTAAGTGTCATGTTTAATCATACCCTCACCTCAGGCTTCATGCCCACTGAGGGGCGGACAGCTACATTTATCCCACTCCACAAGGGGGGATCCACCTTGGATCCCGGGAACTATGGCCCCATCAGTCTGATGAGCCTGATCTGCAAGGCCATGGAACGTATTATCATGGAACTTATAAACAAAGACATTGGCAACCTAAAAACACTGGACCCCACCCAGTTTGGATTTGTGAAGGGCCGATCTTATTTCCTGAACCTGATTGACTTCTTTGAATCAGTCTCCAGAGCTGTGGATGAGGGTAAGACAGTCCACACAGCCTATCTGGACCTCGCCAAGGCCTTTGACACCACCCCCCCACTCTGGAATCATAGATAAACTTCCTAAGCTGGGCATTAATCCCTATGTCACTCGATGGGTTGCCAACTGGCTTACTGACAGAACCCACACTGTAAAAGTAGCTGACTCCAAATCCAGCTGCAGACAAGTGACAAGTGGAGTACCTCAAGGTTCAGTCCTGGGACCTCTCTTGTTTGGCATCTACTTCTCTGAAGTACAGACCAACACTAAGGGACTCTGGCTAACAAAGTTTGCAGATGACTGCAAACTGGGAGCCATTACTGAATCCCCAAATGATGTTGATACTCTACAAAAGGGCCTTACAGAAACAGATGCTTGGTGCCAGAGCCATGGGCTCAAGCTCAATGCCAAGAAATGTATAGTTATCCCCTTTGGGAAAAAAACATGTACCTGTGAATTTCCACATAGGTTGCAGTACACTAAACACCAAAAGTGTGATAAGAGACTTAGGGACACAAGTGGATAGTGGTCTCACCTTCAGTAACCACATTGCCACAACAGTCAGGAAATCCTTCTATGTGGCACACCTCATCACTAAGGGCTTTTCATCCAGAAAAAAGGAGGTCATTGTCCCACTGTACTCATCCCTCATTAGACCCATTATAGAATACAACGCCCCATTTGGTATGTACCTCTCAAGACATCTGCAACAACTGGAAAGGCCACAGAAATACCTCACTAAAAGAATCACAGGCCTACAGCAGATGCCCTGTGTTGACCACCTTAAAAAACCCCAGCTATACTCTGTCACATATCGTCTAATCCGAGGCGACATCTGCTTAACATACAAAGCCATGTCAAACCCAGAGCTGTTGGACATGCTACACTTAAAGAAATCCCAATCCCTCAAAGTCACATTCTCCAGGGATCTAAACCTTGTCATCACAATAAACAAAACATGCTGGAGGGATAGGTTCCTGACCCAGAGACTTCCCAGACTCTGGAATAGACTGCCCATACATGTCAAGCAGAGTGCCTCTTTGGCCCTCTTCAAAAGGAACCTTGACGATTGTATGGGAGATTGGAAATTCACCCCGGGGATCATGTCAGTCACCCTGCTAGACAGGGCACCAGGGAAGAAAATATTCTGGGAAGAAATAGCCAGGAAATTGTTATGGCTAGGCTTGTATAGGCCCTAGGGCTGATAGACTAGTACCATCCTATGAACCTATGAACCTAACAGTGCCTTTCATGGATTCAACTCACCATATCATTTTCCTAAACTTTCAACAAATGAGGCACATCCTTAGTGGGAATTTGGTCCCATGAAGGAATACATTAGCCTTCCATTTTTTTTCAACTATTGACAAACACTTCTCCTTTTAGTCTCTATAATGAGGCTCTTCCCATTTCAAGTTACACATATAATAATGGGGGACTTTTACATCACCACCCACCCCAGACATTTTGCTCAAACAACAGTTAAGCTGTGAGATAGCTTTACTCTCAGCAGGGAATAGTTAAGTACATCTGGAAAATTGTGCATACATCCTCTGTTGCATGAAAAAGCAATGGATGAGGTTAGCTGCAATGGCTATAAACAACAGAGAAAAAACATGCAAAAGAAGATACCTAGCAGTGGTATAAATGCAGGGAAGGTGAAAAGAAGATACAGATGAAAAACGCACAGAACAGTTTAATCTCAGTTATATACACAATGTTACTGATGATCATAAAGATATGAGAACTGTAACACATTCCCCATCAGCCAGGGTGAGGATCAACCAGGAAAATCCATCATTTAGACAGCCATTGGGTATAGTTTTGTTTTTTCCTAAGTCCTATATCCTTGCATGCCCTCTGCAATGCATCAGGATGGGGTACATTGGGATTGACCATGGAGGCCATCCTCCCACTTCTGCAAGGGGTGATCCCATCAAACAGCCTCATCCTCTATAAGCAGTGGTTTTCTCAGTCTCATCCAGAAAATTGCATAAACGTGATGTACTCTCGAGTGCACACAACTCTCCCCACTCCCTGGAAGTGGAAAAAAGACCTTGCTTCTTCATGTCTTCCCCTGTGTTCCTGTCTCCTCTATAACTGGGGTCACTATTTGTACCCCAGTAGTCAAGGCACCATCACCCTGCACCACAGAGTCAGACTGTTAATCTGTGATTTAAAATAAAAAAATACTTATTCTGGTAAGAAGTTTCAGTTTGTTAAGTTAAGCAAAACATACCACATAGTCTGGAGTATGCATAATTAAGAATAATACAACAAAGGGTAGTAGTGAAGTACATGCATGCAGTAAAATATAAATTGATAAAGACATTCACTAAGTGGTATAATAGTGAGGAACATGCAAAACAAAGCAATATACAAAGGATGCTTTCTGAGTTTGGGCTCTTGAAACAGAGGCCAGGCTTTGTAAGAAATTTGACAGCAAATATGCTAATAAATGCTCAACTCCAGTGAGAACAGCAGTAGGTAAAGGGGTCCTCCTGTCTCATGTGGAATATGGTCTCCTTTTCAAACCAGAGAACACCAGAGACTCTGCTACTTTATCAAGAATTCCCCTCCCCTTTCTCACCATTGACTCACCTTCTCCAAAGCCAAGTGTTTTTTTGTAAAACAAAGGGCTGGCCTTCTTCTTGGTGGTCTACGTTTTAAACTATTTTTACACCTTGAAACTTGCTACCCACATTGCCAAACTTCTAGAGGAAAAACCTCCTCATTCAGCCTCAGAAGCTGTTCTCAGACAACTCCTATACTCCTCCCTCCATCTACAAGACTTCACTGGATTAAACACTGTTTCTCTACCTTACAGCCTACCTTTTGGCAGTCTCTACCCACAGATGTAAAATAACTCACCTGTTATCCCACATCATCTAGACAATTATCTACTGTTTCTGCTCTCTTTCTCTTCCTCAGCTCACGCTGCTTCTTACTGGATAAATTACTTCTTCACAGAATGTACATACAGTAAATGTCTGTTAATAACTGTATAAATGCTAGCATTCCTGTAACACATATTATATTACTGGTGCTACTTTGCTGTTTCTTTCAACCACTCTTATCTTTGTTGTAATTTAACTTGCGTTTCTCAATAATTGTTCTACATGTTTACTGTGATATACTTACCAGGTCTGTGTCTGAAAGTGATCAGTTTTGTTCAGAGCACTACCCTGGTAAACAACCTCAAACAAACAAACAAATAAACAAACAAACAAGCAAACAGAAACAAACAATTAATAAACAAGCAAACAGATAAATAAGTAAGCAATTTCTGTCACAAATAGCTACGACTGAAGCACAGAAGTTTAACTCCCAGGTCCCAAGTATCAAATGAAGTTCTAGACTATAACCTATGGAATTACTTATTACTGTACCTTTCAGAACTGTATCACATAACAAATGATGCTTGGGTTTGCTGAACCTTGGATCACTGCTATTACTGTTTTAACAATATTATTTCTCTTTTAGGACTCTCAAGTGGTTTTACTACAGAAATTGAGAGATCCAGCATTTTGAAAAAAAAAAAAAAAAAAAAAAGAGTCCAACATTTCTGATTCCTGTTTCTTTCTCTGTACTGGTTAGAGGGAGCTGAGTACAAGGGCCTACGTATTGGGGAACCAGTACATTTCATCAGTGCTGCTTGAAAATGTAATTTGAATGAATGGCTGAGTTCCTTAGCATTCCCATTATAGGAATAAAAATACATAGCTTGGTATATAATGTTTTGTTATAGTCTTGTCTTATTCTCACATAGCACCCTGATAATTTAACTTTTCCTGGGTTCTTCTGGTTTTCTGCATCAACATGTTTTTAGAGTTATAAAAATGTTAAAATGAAATGCCTAGAAAGATCAGATTTACCTTAAGGTGTGATATGGTATGCTTTTTCAACATAAACAGAGGTATGTTGTAGTAACATATGCATTTCTTTTGAATAAACTGTACCAGATTGCTCTAATTCTTTCCTCCAAATCATGTAGGCTAGTTTGAATTTATCTGCATGTGCCTCTAGGGCATCTATTTCCATCCCATGCCACTCAAGGTGCTGTTGCATGCTGTCCGGAAACCATTTCCATATGACTACACAGTGTGGTCTTGGTGTCTTTTAGGACTTCTTCATGCTTTGCACTGTTACTTTAATATCTGCAGCAGTCTTCAAAGGTGCTTTTATAGTGGTAAAAAGGAATCCAGGAGTATCTTTTAAGCACCAGTCTAACTGTTGCAGGATCTTGAAAGTATCTTCTTTGAAAAACAGCGTGATTTTAAACAAAGTTCCAAAAGCATCAAAAATCAACATTGTTTTAGTCCAAATTCTTGTTACTGAAAATAAAAAATAAGCCCCTAACCTGGAAATGATTCTCAGCATTATCTGAGGCACCAAACTTCACAGGAAAGCTGCCGTCTTGTATGCATCCCACTGCATGACTCGAAAATACTAATAATTTTTGAGATCTCATTTAAATCAGAGGTCTCTGCTTTCGCAAATTCAGTGTCTACTAATGTAATATACTAGACTGTCCACAATTTATAGTAGGAGGAGATCTCATCAATGGTCACCAATGGCACTGTTTACACAAAAAGATAAATGCTGTTCAGACTGGCTAGATACAGAAGTGTCTTCTTGTTTCACTAATCTATTACTATCCTGCATGCATCTGTCACCATATTTTACATTCAGAAACTTAGAAATTCTATCTAAAGACCTTTCATCATATACTAGCTCACATCAGGTTCATGGGTTCATAGATGTGTACTAGGCTAATGGCCCTGGAACCTTTAAAAACCTAGCCCAAAAAAATTGCTCAGGCACTGTGCCACCTGATGTTAGTTCACAGTACCCCTATCCAGTAGGGCAACTGGAGTGATCCCCTGGGTGTACATTCTGTTACCCATCCACATGTTAAGATTTCTCTTGAAGAGGGCCAGCAAGGTGCTCTGCTTGACATGAATGGGAAGGTTATTCCAGAGTATGGGCAGTCTTTGGGAAATGAACCCGTCCCTCCTGCATGTTCTGTTAATTGTGGTAATGAGGTTGTGATCTCTGGACCGTGTGTCACGGGGGAATTGGAATTTCTTTAGGTGTAGCATTTTACATAGGGCTGGGTTGGACATGGCTTTGTAAGTCAAGCAGAGATCACCTCTAAGTAGACGATAAGAGACTGATAACAGCTGAAGTTTCTTGAGTCTATCCATGTAGGACTTGTGTTTAAAGTCTAGTATATTTTTTGTGAGGTACTTTTGTGGCCTCTCCAGCTGTTGTAAGTGTTTGGTCAGGTACATGGCAAACAGGGCATTATAGTCAATGATTGGTCTAATGAGGGATGAGTAGAGAGGGATGATGACCTCATTCTTTCTGGATGCAAAACCTTTGGTTATAAGATGTGTCATGTAGAAGGACTTTCTGATCACAGTGGCAATGTGGCAGTCGACGGTGACGTGGCTGTTGACCTGGGTGTCCAGATCTCTTATTGTCCCTTCAGTGTTCAGTGGGCTCCCATCAATGTGGTAATTCATGGGAACTGAGTTTTTTCTAAAGGGTACGATAACGCATTTTTGGTGTTAAGCTTCAGGCCATGGTTCCGACACCAGTCATTGGTCTCAGAGAGGCCCTTTTATAGGATGTCTGCATCACTTAGGGAGTTGATAATAACTCCTAGCTTGCAGTCATCACTGAACTTGGTCAGCCAGAGTACTTCTGTGCTGGCCTGCACTTCTGAGAAGTAGATGCCAAACAGAAGAGGGCCCAGGACCGAGTCCTGTGGGACTCCACTTGTGACTGGTCAACAGTCTGACTTGGAATCTGCAATCTTCCATCCACTGGAATATTTTATTGTAAACATGCTTGGATGATTAGAATTCTTCAAAATTATGTTAGCAATACATTTACACATATGCAACTTGTTTAAATGATCATGCAACCTAGGTGATCTTAAATAATCACTCCTTACTTGGTCTTGCAATAATAAATGTAATTGTAAATGTAAACCTTCAAAATGCACCTCCCTGAAAGACTATTAAGATCTAACAATCAAAACCTAATAGAACTGCATAAACCTACCTGTCCCTCAGGCAAAAATCTCCTATTCTTCGCACTCGCACGTCAATGGAACTCCCTACCTCCATCCATCTGCACCATCACAAACCTCTCTTTCTCTCTCACTCTCACTCCACTCACACCTTATTTCTCAGTGGGAATGCTCCTGCTCCCACCCCTCTTAATCTCTTCTCCTCTCTTCATCTCAGTCTTCTCCGATTCCATACATGGTTTTAGCAAGAACCAATTCATATGTAAACAACTACTCTTGATTTACAATGCTGATGCTTTTTATCTCAGAAATTGTCTCTATTAAATGAAATATTTTACATGTAATTAGTATAACCAAAACTTTGATAGTAATTTTTCCTTTAGAAATTCTATGTTGAAATGCAATGTTTTTACTAGTACTTTTGTACTTACTATAACAAAAGCTTTGATTATAATTTTTTTTGTAATTATTGTTTTGTTTTTGGAGCTTTTCTCCCCAGGACTCCATTGAAAACGGGTTCTTCTAGGACCAGTGGCCTATCCTGGAAAACCAACTGCATATAAAATAATAAATAAAATAAAATAAAAGATGTTTCTATTATTTCAGTCATTAGTGGTGACCACTAATGTTATTTTACTGGACAGTGTAAGGACCAGAAAGTATCAGCAGTAATGATCATAGTTTGCTTTAAGTCCTTTAGCAAGACTAGAACAGTGGCACATGGACTTGAAGTAATGAGCTGGTCCTCTATTCACTGATCTACAATAGCAATGATTTTTCACTATACAAATAAAATAATGAGGTGAAAGATAAGATGCAAAGCTGGGTAAAAGCTGATCTTTATTACATATTATAAACAAAAGGAAAAAGCATGGACTCAGTGGAAATAAAAGAATGATAATTGCTGATCAATGGAATATAGTAAAGAAAGAAATACAAAGGCAGAAATCATCCCATCTTAGACAAACACAATCTACATAACTAAGCATGCCTAACTGATTCTCGGAAGAAGTCATTTATTTGGCACTTGATATTAACTTCCGTATTAAATACTGCCTTGAACATAAATACTTCTAAAGGTTACCTGGCTGTAGAAGACTTTAAAAAATACTGACTTCTTTATCACATTCCACCTTAACTGTAAATAGTTCTAATGGTATCTGACTGTAGAAGCCATTACAAAGGAGTTAAGCAAAATTTACAATACCCTTGTTAACTTCAACAGATAATATAGGTTCATAGGTACTTACTAGGCTATTCATCCATGAGGATCTTTAGAAGCCTAACCCTGTATTCCCATGACATTTTTAGCCTTTGTAATTTAAGTATGAATAACCATTATTTTATATGTATAAATCCTTTTTATTTATTTTGTAACACCAAATTAAAAGATTTTTATCATAACTATTAAGAATATTATATTCGGTGTACATGCTTTGCATGGGATGATTAATAATATTAATTGATGTGATTTTTTACATCACTGACATTTATACTGATAGGAAGTAAATAAGGTAGCCTTTCCAGAATGGTTCTTTACTGCTCTACCTCTTGTACAAAGTTTGCACACCCTGCATGTCCACCGGGGTTTCATTGAGTACCATGGTTTCCTCTCACATCCCAAACATGTGCAGTAGGTGAATCGTCAGTCCTCCAAATTGTTCATAGCTACATGTGCTGTGAGTGTCTACATATGCGTGTGATTGCTAATGAATCCTATGTGTTAGAGCTATTAAAGCCTATGTATCTTAGTATGAAGGTTTAGTGTTAATAAAGCCATTCCCATGGTGCAAATAGTGGTACATTTCATATTGGGTTTGGACTTGGGTATCATTAGTAGAATATTATTGAATTTTCAAGAACTTAAAAAGTAATTAATATAGAAGACAGCTACTAAGCCTCTATTAATATATTTACAAAAATGGGAAGAATTACAGTATATGTAATGTCTGCATACTAAGTAGTGCTGTAATAAACAGGTAAATGGGAATTTGTAGTGAACATTCAAGAATGTTTGCTCCTGTTAATTTTCTTCTTACCATGTGATTCCTTTCATCTCAGAACTTGTACATCATGGTTGTCTGATGTCAGATACTTCAGGACATTTTTCACAGAATAAAGTATTAGATTACTGCGGTGGTGGTGCTGCGGTAGAGTTGTCGCCTCACAGTAAGACGTTGTCCTGTTCAATTCTCAGCTAGAGCATCTTCTGTGTGGAGACATGTGTGAATGGGCATACCTTCGTTGAAGGTTGTGCGTCAGGGCTGGCAAATCGGCATGTAAAAATCTACTGCCAATCATTAGCGGACCAGAGTTCCGCTGTGGCGACCCCTAACCGGGAAAAGCTGAAAGACACAACAACAACAAAGTAAAAAGTATTAGAACATAAAATTATTTTTCACTAACCTGTGAAATTGTACATTTTTACAGATTTAATTTAAAAACATGTAATCTTGAAAGATTACAATTTGGCAGATGCAAAAGAAATACACAGACTCTTTATATTTAAAAGAATTATCATATATGGTAAAAATAAAAAAAATCACTATAAAGATGTCTCAGCACTCCTGAATTTGTCAGTTTTCCTCAGTAACTCAGTGTGTTATTATACAATTATCTAGGTTTTATTTCAGTCACACCTCATTAGAAATATGTACATTTGTTCATCCCCCTACTTAACCCACTCCAGAGTCACACAGGTGTTGAAGGCGATCTTGACACTCACTGGGTATAGTGATAGGAACTAATCCTCACCAGGGTACCAACTTATTGCAGGAGACAAAGTACACACACACACACACACACACACACACACACACACACACACACACACACACACACACACAGACTTACATACATAACCCCTTACCCCACCCACCCACACCCACACCAATACCCACACACACACACACACACACACACACACACACACACACACACACACACACACACACACGCACACACAAACACCAAGACCATTGTCAGGTTCAGTGACCTTTTGTGCCTTCAGACCTCCTGATAGCAATAAACTTCCTTTCTGGGTGCATGTATATTTTGTGTAGAGGGCTCTGATGTGTGTGGGAGTTTTTAATGTAACATTTTAGAATTTCCCTATAAACAGATGGGTCTTGCAATCTAGATGCATTTTGTATCAGTTTGGTGAAATCAGTACTTAGTTAATTTTCAATCTACAATGCAGACTGGGCCATTTAAGGTAGAAAAACATTCTGAAATATAACAGTGAAGAGTTACTGGTCTGCTTCATTCATTTTTCTAGCAGGACTGAAGCATGACTGAAACAGAATGTCTTGCTAAATGCATAATCCTCTAACTCAAATTGTTAAGATCAGATTTATGATAGTGCTGTTTTAAGTATGTCAATTTCTTTGGAAGTACAATAATTCTAAAATAACAAAATATTCTTGTGACAAGGGAATGACTGAAAAAAATAGCATCGTAGTAACTGAAATGTTAAAAGTTAACCAAAACATCTTGTTGTTTAAAAGAAGATATAAGGAGCTTACTTAACCCATGCAGAGAAAGTCACGTTTGATATCTAACTACACTGGGGAATGTGATCTTGCAGTGGGGGTTGGTAAATTGTAATTTAATATACAAACTATGAGACAGTAGTAATTCTGAGAAAAGTGAATAATTGACTTTGCGTGAAATAACTGTTCCCCTTACTCCAATTTATACTGACCTCAGAGTTAGTATATTTAGATAGCACAGGTGTGCAGGTGCCAAAGTGCACAACCCTCACCCTGCAATGCTCCATTTTATTTTCCATTTTGTAAAACGCTTGTTTATCTTGGGTTTACTTGCTAGTGCTCTGTTTGTATTTAATGTGGTAGTCCTAATGTATTTAGTTACTCTCATTGATTTTTGGGATGCCTTGTTTTTGGTTCAGAATTTTACTCTCTCTCTCTATCTCTCTCCTGCACACACACACACACACACACACACACACACACACACATATATATATATATATATATATATATATATATATATGTGTATATATATATATATATATATATATATATATATATATATATACATACATATATATATATATATATATATATATATATATATATATATACACACACATGTATATATATATATATATATATATATATATATATATGTGTGTGTGTGTATAGGTCATATGGGTTTAATTCGGAAGACCAAAATACGAGAAGGTCGACCTTTAAAATCCTGAGATGAGAAAGCTGACAACCACAGAAAAATGACGTCCCGGAACATTGACTTCCAACTCCAGGTAAGTAACCACTTGGCCACCATGTTGAACTTTGCCCCTTACCCCTACTGTAGTGCAACCTCGAAATTGATATATTTAGTTTAGTGGTGGGGAGTGAAGCCCCCCCTCATAGGGAGTGGGGGGCAAAGTCTCCCACATCAGTAGGTTTAATTTGCTTCAGGTTTAATTTTGTTTTGTTTTTTTTTTTTGGCCAAGACCAGAACTCATATACAGACTTTGAAAATTGTTCATATTCAGCCCACTGAGGTGCATCCAAGGCTTTGTTGCTTATGTACTGAAATCACCTTGCATCTTTATGGGGACACAGCTATCACTAGTATTCAATGTTAATATAGTTAAATCATTAGTAATCTTATAATAATCTTATTTAATCATTAGTAATCTTATTATGTAGTCTCTATATCCTAGGGGATGCCTCTTCACCATTTGTATAAATATACCTACACAGAGTGCTGTATCATCTATTCTGGTATATATCTAACATGGAAAAAAAGCACAACACCAGATGTAAACTAAATATGGAATGTGTCACTTTATTGATGGCTGCTCGGTTGAATGTAAATTGACTGAAAATGTTTTGACTATGGCATTTTCATGGATAGTGGAGAATTTAATTTTCTCTACTGTTTTGTACCCTCCGAATAGACATATTTAAGTTCTAGGTTGCAGGAGTGTCTTCCCACATGGGGGTGCTAGAGGACTTGCATCCCTGCAAAAAAGTTTTTTTTTTTTTATATTTTTGGTGAAGGTGCTTTTGGTTAAATGTTTTTAGTCAATTTGCTTTTGAGAGAACTACTATAGATCTATCAACTTGAATCCACCAAATGCAAACCCAACCTATATACTCAGACCTATTTACAAAGCTTATATTCCCTAGGCCAAGAGATATTCAACTTCTGAGCTGCAAAGAGTTATGAGGGGGATGTAGGAAAGGGGGGAAAACTAAAGGATAAAGGCTGTAGCCCAACAGACAGAAATCAATAAAACTATAAAACTGCCCAGTTTGTCTGCATCATGAATCCCTTGTATCATGAATAAACGTATTTACTACAGGCACTAAATGGAGTAGTTTAGGCGAAATGGCAGTGTAGTTTTTAACTAGATTGTTTAATGAAATCTTTGAAAGTGAGAGGATGCCTGAGGAATGGAGAAAAAGTGTTTTGGTACCGATTTTTAAGAATAAGGGTGATGTGCAGAGCTGTAGTAACTACAGAGGGATTAAACTGATCAGTCACAGCATGAAGTTTGGGAAAGAGTAGTGGAAGCTAGGTTAAGAAGGGAGGTGATGATTAGTGATCAGCAGTATGGTTTCATGCCAGGAAAGAGCATTACAGATGTGATGTTTGCTTTGAGAGTGTTGATGGAGAAGTACAGAGAATGTCAGAAGGAGTTGCATTGTGTCTTTGGGGATTTAGAGAAAGCATATGACAGGGTGCCTAGAGAGAAGTTGTGGTATTGTATGAGGAATTCGGGAGTGTCAGAGAAGTATGTAAGAGTGGTACAGGATATGTACGAGGGTAGTGTGACAGCGGTGAGGTCTGTGGTGGGAGTTACGGATGTGTTTAAGGTGGAGGTGGGATTATATCAAGGTTCAGCTCTGAGCCCTTTCTTATTTGTAATGGTGATGGACAGGTTGACAGACAAGACCAGACAGGTGTCCCTGTGAACTATGATGTTTGCAGATGACATTGTGATCTGTAGTGAGAGTAGGGAGCAGGTGGAAGAGACCCTGGAGAGGTGGAGATATGCTCTAGAGAAAAGAGGAATGATGGTCAGCAAGACTAAGACAGAATATATGTGTGTGAATGAGAGGGAGGATTGAGGAATGGTGAGGATGCAAGGAGTAGAGGTGGCGAAGGTGAATGAGCTTAAATACTTGGGATCAACCGTTCAGAGTAATGGTAAGTGTGGAAGAGAGGTGAAGAAGAGAGTACAGGCAGGATGGAGTGGGTGGAGAAGAGTGTCAGGAGAGATTTGTGACATACAAGTACCAGTAAGAGTGAAAGGGAAGGTCTGCAAGAGGGTAGCGAGACCAGCTATGTTATATGGGTTGGAGACAGTGGCATTGACAAAAAGGCAGGAGTCAGAGCTTTACGTGGCAGAGTTGAAGATGTTAAGATTTGCACGGGTTGTGACGAGGATGGACAGGATTAGGAATAAGTATATTAGAGGGTCAGCCCAGGTTGGAAGGTTTGGAGACAAAGCCAGAGAGGCAAGATTACATTGGTTTGGACATGTGCTGAGGAGGGATGCAGAGTATATTGGGAAAAAGATGCTAAGGATGAAGCTGCCAGGTAACAGGAAAAGAGGAGGGCCTAAGATAAGGTTTATGGATGTGGTGAGAGAGGACATGCAGGTGGTTGATGTGACACAGCAAGATGCAGAGGACAGGAAGAAATGGAAACAGTTGATCTGCTGTGGCGACTCCTGATGGGAGCAGCCGAAAGAAGAAGAAGACTAAATGACTTAATTAAAGGTGCTATTTGGTAGGCTATCACTCCACCTACCATTTCCTTTTACGTATGTAAAAAGCAGAAACCTGATCTCACCACGATGTAAATGACAAGTTGAAATGCAGATAATTGTTCCAAAACACAATCAACAGCTCTAGTAAAAGTATAAAACTCTTCTTTAATATAGATACAAAGGGTGAAGGTAAGCGCTTTCGCGTGGTCACAGCCACGCTTCTTCAGACAATGAAAACCCTACCATTTCCTTTTACACATAAGAAAGCATTTTCTTTCCTCCAATCATTCACATATCCTTCTATTTAACCTTATTATTGTATCAGGGAATACAAATGCTTCCAATGCCATACTCAAAAAATCCAAGCTTACATTGTCAAATGCTTTCTCTGCATCATGTTCTACAAGCAACAGAGGCATTTTCTTACATTCTGCTTTCCTTGGGGTCATCATTGTTCTATTAAGGTTGTCAAATGTTTGCCTGCTCTCCACAAGACCACACTGATCCATATCAATCAATGTTGGCAACATCTTTGCCATTATTTTAGCTAGAATAGACATAAACACTTTATAGTCCTGGTTTAAAGTTGAAATAGACCTATATGAATCTGGGTCTGAAGAATCTTTGCCACATTTTGGTAACATAGCCACCACAGCTTTCTTCCAAGATTTTGGTGCTTCCACTCCTTTTAAAATACTGCCAAGAATTTTTCCAGATCCGTATCACTTTCTTCCATCCTAATTTTCAAACTTCTACAGGAATACCATCTGCTCCTAGAGACTGTCCAGAAGATTGATCATACATCACTGTTTTTATCTCTTCACCTCCTATGTTAACTGTTAGTCATTGAGCCTCTTCTGCTTCTAACCTTGGCATAATTAAGTCTTCCATAAATATTTCCATTTGTACCCTTTCTTGATTTCCACACTTCTCTACTTTATACAAATGCTCATAAAATTTCCAAAATATCTCTACAAACTCTAAAGGATCTCTTGATATTTTCTTGTTATAGGGTCCCCAAGTTCGGCAACAAATGTTTCTGTTTTCTATTGGCTAAGTCATTGGGTTAAATGTTTTTCATTTTCTATTGCCTATGCCATTGGGTTAAATATTCTTCTGTTCTAGAGTTATTATAACAAGTTACTTAACAGCAACCTTTTTAAACTCATGTATATTGTCCATATACTCCCTTATTTATTCTTTGGCACTCTGCAGTTGCACCTCTTCTTGTTCTGTGAGATCCCCATTATATTCTGCAATATTTGACCTTTGTCAGGCCCACTAAATATTTTTTGTTACTTCTTAACCATGTCTATTTTTATTTCTACCCTATTTTTTAAAATCCACTTTCATTTTATCCCACTCACTAGCTATAACTTCTGAAGGAATTTCTATCTTCCCTAATAACTCTTGACTAATTTTTAACTACCCATTCCTTAAACTAATTTATTTTTAACAGAAGGTTGGGAAGTGCCATTGTCTCATTTTTACTTCATTACCCTGCATTTTTTGACAGAAAGACACATTGGTTCTGAAAACTCAGTCAAATGAATGGGCTCAAATCTACTAATGTATTTCATAAGGACGAAAAGTCTTCCCAAGCACCATCATACTTAATGTAGCAGATATAAGGACACACACCTCAAGATAAGTTATGATGGCTGCAGTCTATATGACTGAATGCACAGAAGAACAAACACTCTTTTTCGTTTGTTTTTCAGCCTGCTAGCTGGTTATGTGTGAGATTATGGTACAACAGGGTTTGAGGATTTTCCCTTATCCCACTGTTGTGCTATCTCCGGGGAGGGGGGTGGGAGGGGGCTGACCCTCTCTAAAACATATTTTTTTTTCTTTTGTTGTTAGATTTTTTTAGGTTCAGACTAAAAAGATCACTCTTTTTGTACTCACTCTTTAGAGTGTTCAATATTTGATGATAAATTCATTATAATATAGGGTTTTATTAAAAACAACACAGTCAACTAAATGAATATAAAAAATAGGAAAGAGAAATAACAAGACGTTGATATGTCTGTTCCTCCTTATAGATAATAGCCTGAAGTTTAGAATATAAAGTTAGCGGTTGTAGTAAAATCCCTATATGGAAGACCAATCAGACTTTACTTCCTCCCCACATAAATCACACAGATATTTCAGGCTATGTTTTCACTCAGGAGTTTTTGCCCTGCTTTTCACTCACAAACAACACAGTGCTTAAGGCACAAAAATGTTACTTTAGTACCAGCCACATCAAAGCAAATCTGTATGCAAATCACGAAAGACCAAAGCAAACTGCTATGCAAATGAATGAACCTTCAAAATTTTGTGCCACACAATAAGAACATTTTACACTGATATTACCAAGGAGTTGTCTCTTACACTATGAACCTGAACTAAAGTTGCAGCCATTTTCTGCCTTGTGAGCAATCTCTCTCTCTATCCTGTCATATTTATGTGATATTTAAAACTACAATGACATATATTTCTTTCTCACAATCATTTTAACATGCTGCATATTGCTTTGCCATGATTAAAAATGCAAAGTAAAATGTTTGAGCCACACAGTAAAATCTGTTTCTCAGAATCCTTTTCATTAGTTTGACTACCCATTGAATAGCATTTGTTACCTGTATTACTTGTATGACAGTACTTCTCAAATAATTAAGACAATGTTATGCAAAATGTTGATTTTTATATATTTTACAGTACAGATGTAAAAGTGCTTCACATATAAGGACAACCATGTTTTATGCTAAATATTACTTTTCCTAATAATTTAAAAATGTTGTATGTTGGTTCTCTCACTCAGTAAAATATATTTTTCATCCCCTGTACTTTCTATTACTTAAATAGGTTGAACAGCACTGCTGTTTCAATAACTAATTATAGACTGAATTATTTCTATGGTATATAACAGTAACATAACAATATGTGTGCTTACAGAAAATAAAATGTAACTGCTAATGGTCTTTGCTTGTTTATGAACTAAAAGCCTGCTATTATCACACTTAAGTTTTGGGGCAGTCACTTGTTTCACAGTCAAATACTACTGGTTTGTTTTATGATTTAAGCACCATAAAGTACAAAGCAAAATGTCTCACCTCCACTCATTAAAATCTATATCCTCTTATCCTAAATCACTACAATCTAAACAGGCTGAACTGCAGAGACTATGCTATAGTAAACGGATGTGAATTATATGGCCGTATTGTGTCTATGATACATACCTCTCGACCTCTTATCTCAAGAAATCTAGACGAAGCATAAAATAATGGTGTGACAAAGGTCAAAAAATAGGGACACATTTTAAATATTGCTCTTGTAAACTTAGATGTGTTAGCATGCATTTTCTGAAGAATATGAAGCCTGAAACTCAAATGTATGTCACTATTTAATGACTTAAATCCTCAGAGATTTGCTAGAAAATCACGTATTTCATGAGGAACAGACTGAAAATATGAGGCATAAATCTGGACATTCTGTGGAAATCTGGACAGTTGAGAGACATGATAGCAGCACACAGCATGGCTTTTTGCTAGGTTCTAGTTAGTTTCCCATCTCCATACAGCCTCTACCTGTTTCCTGTTGTATTCCATTGAACTAATACAGACTGCAGTTTGGTTATATGTTACTACAGCATGTGCAATAAAGATGCATATAATCTTCTGTTCCAGATATTATACAAGGAACACAATGTGTGCATTATTTATAATTTAGCAAATTTAGAAACGTATAGCAGTTGCTGATGATATTATGTTGAAAATTATCCATATTCATACCACTTTCAACTTTAGAAACTACATTATGTAATAAACCCATAGTTTGCTATATAGCTCAAGGAAAAGAAGAATTAAGTAGTTTTCTGAATGTTTTTTAGATGTTCAAATCCTCCCTTTAAAAATGTTGATGTATATCTCAATTCTGGAAGTATTAGACTCTGATTAAAAATGGTTTCATTATGTTTATGAACTGGAACTCTATGCAAAACTACAGCATACAAAAAAACATATGGCCTATCAACTCTTTACATATAGCTAAAAATACCCAATCCATATAACAAACATTCCTTAAAACCTGATGTCAGAGATCTTTCTTTTGTCTGAAACACATCATCTAAAAGAGTCAACCCCGGTATGCCTGGCCCAGAGAGAAAGAAAGTTTTAACATTTCTGACTGGTCTCTATATTTTAGAAAAGCAGTTCAGCTTAAGATAATAGTTGTGTTCTAATTATTTAACATTAAAAAGTCGTTGATTTGGAGCAACACAATACATGTGGTGAAATATACTTTTGGTGTTTGTCAAAAACAGCAAATACAACCAAGAGATATAACTTATGAAGTATGGTTCCTTTTACCTTTTCACAATAAGAAGTTAATGATTCCAACTGAATACAAAGTGCTTCCATGCCATTACAGGTTTTGCTATCTATATAGGCCACAGAAAATAATCCATCTATCCACCCACAATCCATTTTTCCCATTTTTGCAGATGGGATCAGGGTGTCACTTCAGCAGTGACAATAGAAAATAATTAATAACTAATAAAAAAAATAATTATAGGGCGGCTGCAGTGGTGCAGCGGTTAGCGTTGACACCTCACAGCAAGAGGCTCTCTGGTTCGATCCTCGGCTGGGGTGCCTTCTGTGCAGAGTCTGCATGTCCTCCCTGTGGTCGTGTGGGTTTCCTCCGGGTACTCCAGTTTCATCCCAAAGACATGCTGTAGGTAGATTGGACACTCTAAATTGGCCTAGGTGTGGGTGTGCCTTCTGTGGAAGGTTGGGTGCCAGGCTGACAACTCGACACTGTAAAATTCCACTGCCAATCATGAGCAGACAGATGATCCACTGTGGTGACCCCTAACTGGGAAAAAGCCAGAAGAAGATTAAAAAAATAATTCCAGCTCAATTTAATGGTAATCATTTAGGTAAAATTATTTATGAAAGCTCACATATGTTTGGAAATTATTTATTAAACCAGTAGTCACAATGACTGGAATTCATAAATATTTACCTTAAATTGCAAGGTAGTAATTTAGTGTAAAGCATTTATGGACGGTCCTGGAGAACTGTTATATGGCTGAGCACATTGTACCTTATAATTAGTGTATTTATTTCTCTCATATCACCAAGTTCAATAACACCTGGCTTAAATGGTCACCTGCTGTTAGCTGCATGGCTGATTGATGCATACCACCAAATCATGGCATACAGACCAGTGACTGGAGACAGGGACTAGGCCTTGACAGTTGGTCCATTTCATGCTTTCTCAGTACAGGTTACAGGAACTGTCAATACCACAGTGATTCCATTATCTTCAGGTAGAAACAATACTCCTTGGCCAGTTGTCAGGTACTTCCAGCAAAATCTAACAGCTCCAGTTAGTTACTATGAGGCATGCCATGCCTGGGACACCAAATTCTGACTACAATTCATCCATAGTATTAATGAGAGATGGAACAGCTTTTCTGAACCATTGGCTTGCCCCAAACTCTGCCACACAAGTCAGAAGTAGGTGCTTCTTTATTACATGGGTTGGTTTGGTTTGGTTGAAAACAAATCAACAAATACTGTGACTCATAGCAGGAATTGCTGGTGCATTTGATATGTGCATGCATGTGGGGGGGGGGGGTTGCTCCAATGCTGGTTGTTCCTTTTTGTAAACTATTTTAGGTTCATTTTTTTGGTGCATTCCATCACATTATATTGTGACAGACAGCATTTTGGCAAAACTTTAATAACTTTTGCACTGGGGCAACCAACCTGCAGCTGTATGCCTGTTTATGTGTCTCTCATTGTGAAATGCTTTTGGACAGACACATGACTGAGCTGTGCTCTTTTCATGAATAAAGTCCATTGTTCTTGAAACACTTTGTGATATAACTCTATTCCAGTACAATGTACCCTCTAAAGAGACTTCAAACCTTATTTCCCCTTTACTGCAGTATGTACAAATAAATGATACTGTCACTGGTCTACATAGCCTCTATGGTTTTCATAGCAGTTATGGGATACGTTGACAGAAATGCTTATTTTTTTTTTTTGTAGGTTGCTTTCTTTTTATTAAGCCCCCCCAAAAGCCAATAACCAATGCACAAAAATAAATAAATGAATGAATGAATCAATAAATAACAAAAATAATAATAAAAATTTCAGCTATAAGAAAGGAATTTAAGTGATACTATGTGATGGGGGAGGGGTATACTGATGTACATTTTTATCAGTCTGGTAATTATATAATTAATAATTGTATATGCATGGTTTCCTTTTAACACAACTACAGTTTCCACACGTTTGGTATGGGCTAATGTGGCCATGAGTATGTTGTAGTGTACAAATGTTTTTTAGATGAATCCTAAATTAAATTGGGGAAGACTTCTCAGTGATAAACCAGAAAGCAACATATGGCACCTCATTGTTAAATGGAAAATGGAATGCAGTGGAAGGTTATGATGTGCCCGCTACATCACGCAGACAGAAATAGTGCACAAACAACGTTTAATCGAATTCGTGGATGTAACCAGATATATACCATGTGCAGCACTGTGTAAATTTAAAAAAATATATAATGTGAAGTTGTTAAATCTCGCCGTTTATTCTCACTGATGGGTTCGGCTCCACGGCTGATAGCAAAACTCAATGTTTGCCAGTAGCTCGAGACCAAGCCCCTACTCCCACAATGCACTGCTGGAATTACCACAGATCTAGTTTGCCGCGGCAAGAGAGATCTCGGTGATCCAGCTAGCTCAGACCATTTTTGGGAAAAAAATTAACAGCAAGTCTATAAAAAGTTTTCCTTTTGTTTAAAATATATAGTGTGTGTTACTATTAGGTCTTTTTATATATATTCTATAGTTCAATAGTTATAAATAGTTTAAAAGTTAGGGCCTTGTTGGCTTCTTTGTTTGTGCGGGCCTTTAGCCCTATTTACACTTATTAACCTTTATAATAGTCAGGCTTTTTTTCTGTGGGCCTCTTTAGCCCTATATTTGTAATCTATATTACATTGTTATAGATAGTGCCCGGATTGGGCTTAGTTGTTTGTGGATCTTTTCAGTCAAGTAAGGACTTTACTAATTTACCTTTTTAAAGTTTACTGTTTGTGTTATTTAGATATGTTGGATGATAAGGAGAAATCCCATCCTAAATCGGGATTCAAAAAATGCCCAGATTGTGGGCAGAAAATGTCTGTCACTGACGGACACATTCAATGTGTCTACTGTCTGGGGGCTAAACACCTCCAAGACACCTGCAACATTTGCCACTCCTTTTCTTCAAGAGTCCTCTTGGAGAGAAGGAGGAAACTTATAGACAGGTGATTGCTACAGCAATCTTTTTATGAAGTGTTAAGTAGCCATGAGGGTACTAGTACATCCTCCAAATCCTCAAAATCCAAATCTTCAGATAAAGTCACGAAAAAGGCAAAGATTCTAGAAGGAGGGTCATCGGTTCCACAGTCATCGGAACCGAGTGTACCTTTGATTCGGAGCCAGCTCTCGGTTTTGGAGCCAGTCTCTGAAGTTCCTTCTTCACCTCTGCTCCAGTCAGCACCTTCAGTGCATTCAGCTAAGTCCTCAGTCAGCCTTTCAGATTTGGACATGGATTGGCTAGTGCAGAAGCTTTTACAGGCACCAGGACTTGCCAAATTGTTGTCGGCCCCAACCAGCTCATCGGTACCGAAGACCATGGAACCAGATTTGTCTACTCCTCTGAGCTGTACTGGACTCTCGGAGCCAAAGGAAATTGAACCAATGGTGGTCGAACCCTTGGAGCCGATACCCACACCAGTGCTATCGGCCCCATCTACTCGGATGTCCTCAGTGCTGATAGAGGACTCTAGGAGCCGACGATCTCCCGTCAGGTCCGGGGAGGATAGTCGAACTAATTTGTCAGTGCCGACTCTTCCTCTCGGGGCTTCAACTTGGATGAGCTCGGCTCCTACCTCAGGCTCGAAGCCCAGGTTTCGGTGCGGGAGGATCGGAAGGTACTCTCGGGTCCGTCCACTCCTTCTCGTCAGAGCCATGGTGCCTTCGATGCTATGAGGAGAGTTTTGTCTCCAAAGACAACGTCAGCATTGGTTCAGCTTTCCCTCACCCCTCAAGCTCCTGTGTCTGCTTCTTCATCTACCGGTCCCTCAAAGCGTAGAGACACCGAGCCTCAAGTACCCTCACAGGGCATCCCCTACTCTTCTGAGACCTCCCCAGATTCCCCCACTGAGGAGGTGCCCAGGAAGAGATTGTGCAAGAGGAGGCACTTAGACTCCCCACAGGAGTCCTTGACATGTGACACGGACTTAGATGAATCAGAAGGGTCCCCTCAATCCCCCCTCTGAGGATATCTCCTTTGCAGAGATACTAGAGATCCTTAGTCAGAGGAGTGATTGGCAGTCCAAGACCCCTACTGAGGATGAGTCCGTGCTCTTGAAGGCTTTTGGGTCTCAATCTTCCACTTTGTGGGTGTCTCCGGCTTACGACGAGCTCATGGAACTGATTTCTCGTAAGGCGTGGGAGTCACTGGAGGCCATGGAACCTGTTCCTTGTAAACCCAACAAAATTATGTCTGCCCCAGTGGACAAGCCATTTTTGACAAAGGGAGTGCCTGTTGATGCCTTGGTGGTAGCTGCAGCCACCAAAAAGGAAGTATCTGAGACATCCACCTCTATCCATCCCCCTAACAGAGATTCTAGGGTCATGGATAGATGTGGGAAGCACATGTTTAGTTCAGCGACTTTTTCTCTGCGATCACTGAACTACTTAACCCATTTTATGAGACTACAGAGAGATCTCCTGAAAGAGCTAGGAGATACTCTCCAGGGTACGGTAGCTGCAGGGGTGTCCGACAAAGTCAACATCCAGCTTGCTACCCTAAATTCAGTGGTAAACTCATCCATGTGTCTCATATCCTATGTAGCTGATGGTTTGAGTAGAGCCGCTAGTTCGGGCATTGCTCTTCGAAGACAAGCCTGGATGCATCTCTGTTCCTTTGCGGAACCCTTTAAGTCTTCCTTTATTAATACCCCATTCGAT
This sequence comes from Protopterus annectens, assembly GCF_019279795.1. Lineage (NCBI taxonomy): Eukaryota > Metazoa > Chordata > Ceratodontiformes > Protopteridae > Protopterus > Protopterus annectens. The sequence continues at coordinate 268,226,250 of NC_056728.1, forward strand.
GGCTTATCACTGTTTGGGCCAAAAGTAAAGGAAACTTTAACCGGGTGTGAGCAGGAAGGCAAGACCTTATCTGCCGTTGGAGTCCGTTTTTTGACCCCTACTTGGCCCTACCCCAAGGGCCCTAGGGGAGAGAAAATGTGGTTCCAAAAAGCACAGGCAGCCTTTCAGGACACACGTGGAGAAACCCCCTCTAGAGACAGAGGAGGGGGTTATAATGGAAGACACCACCCCCGCGGCAGAGGGGGTCCGCAGCAACAGGGTGACAGGGGTCAGTTCTCCAGTTAGCTCTACCAGTGCCCCTGAAAGGGGGCCCGACTTTTCAGCTCTGGAGGTAGTCGGGGGTCACTTGTCTTTGTACCCAGAAGCCTGGCTAAACATAACATCAGATACTTGGGTACAAAGCATCATTTCCAGAGGATATTTCATTCCGTTCTCTTCCCCTCCCATTCCTGTAAAGAGAATCCCAGATGTCCCACCCAATCTCAGGGAACAAGCAATCGTAGAGATCCACAGATTGCTAGAAAAAAGAGTCATCCAACCAGTCCCAGCAGACCAAGTTGGATTCGGAACTTACTCACGATTCTTTTTGGTACCAAAGAAAACAGGGGACTGAAGACCTACCTTGGACCTCGGCAGACTCAACCAGTTTGTAAAGAAAGAGAAGTTCTGAATGGTCACGCTTCAGTCCATTCTTCCCTTTTTAGGGAAAGGCGATTGGATGTGCTCCATAGATCTCAAGGATGCGTACTATCACATAAAGATGAACAGACGCTCCAGAGATCATATGCGCTTCCGGCTGGGAGCCAATCATTACCAGTTTCGAGAATTGCCCTTTGGTCTCACCACAGCCCCCAGAGTGTTCACCAAATGCATGGCAGTGGTCACGGCTCACCTGAGACGTCTAGGATTCCAGGTGTTTCCATACCTAGACGATTGGCTCCTAACCACTGCCACCAGGCATCAATTGACTCAGGCAACACAATACACTCTGACACTCTGCCATCAATTGGGCATTACAATCAACTTCGAAAAGTCTGCCTTATTGCCATCGGAGCATACTATTTTTATAGGAGCAGAATTAGATACCTCAACTACCACTCTATGTCTCCCTGTCGAAAGAGTCTCTCTTCTCCGCCAAAATGTCAGCTTACTGGTGTCAAAGAACAGTACTATGGCAGCAGAGGTATTGAAAGTACTAGGTTTGATGGTGGCAGCAATGCTGGCTATGCCACTCACAAGGATGCATATGCGAATTCTTCAATGGCTCCTATTCACTCAGTGGTCTTACCAGAGACTACTGATGCACCACATGATTCTCATCACGGATTCTTGCAGGAGAGACCTTCGGTGGTGGTAGACGTTTCTTCATGTCACAATCGGAAGACCCTTTGTTCTCCCCCCCCCAGTAGCCACTGTGACCACGGACGCTTCCCTGAAAGGGTGGGGGGGGGGCATTTTCAGGAAAAGACTGTCCAAGGCACATGGACAGATCAAGAATCTCATCTGCATATCGATGTTCTAGAGTTGAGAGCGGTACTTTTGGCGTTGCAGTACTTTCAGAACTCTCTTCCTCTGGGAACTATTGCAATTCAGATGGACAACATGTCAGTAGTCTGGTACTTAAACAAACAAGGCGGAACCAAATCTTACCCCCTTTGTCGAGAAGCCCTCAGGGTCTGACAATGGGCTGTGTCATCCCAGCTTTTTCTATTAGCAACACACATCCCGGGGAAATCCAATGTGATAGCGGACAAGCTAAGCAGGGCGATATTGCTCCCTCATGAGTGGTCTCTCAAACAACAGGTTGCGGAGTTGATTTTCCGCAAATGGGGCCAGCCTTGCTGTGACCTTTTTGCCAGCCACATCAATTCAAAATGCAGAAGCTACTTTGCCCTAATACCACCTTCCGGTCACCCCCTGAGAGATGCACTTCTACACGATTGGCCCCTGGGTCTCCTTTATGCATTTCCACCCTTCCCATTAATACCCAGATTTTTACAGAAAGCAAAATTGCTGGGAAGGACTGTTATACTCATAGCCCCCTACTGGCCTTGACAGATTTGGTTTCCGTTTCTCCACCATCACCTGTTGGAAGGTCCATGGATCTTGGACCCAGTTCCAGACCTTCTGATGCACCCATCAGGGGACCTTCATCCTTCACTGCAGTCCCTGAAACTGACTGCTTGGCTAATCCACTTCCCCTAATTGCCAGGCTTCATTCAATTTCAGAAGATACAAGACAAATTCTCTTGTCTTCTCACAAGCCATCTACCAGGAAATTATATGGCAGTAAATGGAAAAGTTTCTCAATTTGGGCCAACACGCAGAACATTGACCCTTTCTGAGCTCCGCTATTTTCTATTTTTGAATTTTTGACAACATTTTTTAAGGAAGGAGCAGCAGCTGCTACAGTTAGACTTCAGTTAGCTGCCATCTCAAATTTTTTTGGTTTTGGTGGCTCAAATGTTATGGGCCATAAATTATCTAAAACCTTCCTTAAAGGCATTCTTCATATGAGACCTCTGATTAAAATTCCCTATTCTCCCTGGAATTTAAACCTTATGCTGTCTCAAATTATTCTTCCTCCTTTTGAACCAGCATCTTCTTGTGATCTAAAATTTTTATCCTGGAAAACAATATTTCTTGTGGCCATTACGTCTGCCCGCAGAGTGTCAGAACTTCAAGCATTATCTATCAGACCACCCTACATGATTTTCCATGCTGATAGAGTATCTCTCAGAACAAACCCCTCAGTTTTACCTAAAGTCTGTTCTGAGTCAAATATCAATCAGGTCATTGAGCTGCCAGTCTTTTTCCCAACCACTTTAGCAAATTGGAATACATGCTGCACAAACTTGATGTACACAGACAGCTCAGATTTTTATCTTGACAGAACTAAGGATATTAGAAAATCAGACAAACTTTTTGTATCCTTCTCAGAAGCAAGAAAAGGCAATCCAGTGGCTAAAACAACCTTATCTAAATGGTTATCCGATTGTATATCCTTTATTTATGAAAATGTGAGTATGCTCTTAACACACAAGCCAAAAGCTCATTCTACCAGAGCCGTCTCTACGTCTTCTGCTTTTCAAGCTAAATTGCTCCTTGACAATATTTGCGCTGCAGCCACTTGGTCTAAGCCTCATACCTTTATCACACATTACAAAGTAGATAAAGCTTCAAGGGACAGGTCTTCCTTTGGTTCTGCAATATTGAAGAACATACTCCCATGAGCCACCCACGGTTGTGGGTGCTAGGGACGCAACCCATCAGTGAGAATAAATGGCGAGATTTAACAACTTCACATATAGAAGTTATGTACTTACCATAACGTTCCATGTGAGTTGTTTATCTCGCCTTTATTCTCACGTCCCACCCTCCTTCCCCCTCCTGGCTGATTGTTGACTTAGAGGCTAGTACCATCCTGGTTATTCAATATTTCTTCTTCCCCTTTGGGAAGTGTTCTTCGTAGATATATATAGAAGGGTATGTATATGTTTGTATATATGTATATATATGTATATACTGTTATTCTCAGCAAACAAGATCTGAGGTAATTCCAGCAGTGCATTGTGGGATAAGGGGCTTGGTCTCGAGCTACTGGCAAACCTTGAGCTTTGCTATCAGCCATGTTGGAGCCGAGGATCGGCTCCAAACCCATCAGTGAGAATAAATGCGAGATAAACAACTCACATGGAACGTTATGGTAAGTACATAACTTCTATTTTTATTTTGCGCAGGGCAGCCACGGTGGTGCAGCGGTTAGCATTGCCGCCTCACAGAAAGAGGTTCTCTAGTTCGATCCTCGGCTGGAGTGCCTTCTGTGCGGGAGTCTGTATGTCCTCCCTGTGGTCGTGTGGGTTTCCTCCGGGTGCTCCGGTTTCCTCCCAAAGACATGCTGTAGGTGGATTGGACACTCTAAATTGGCCTTAGGTGTGAGTGCGTGTGTGTGTCTTCTGTGGAAGGTTGGGCACCGGGCTGGCAACTCGACACCGTAAAATTCCACTGCCAATCATGAGCGAACAGGTGATCCACTGTGGCGACCCCAAACCGGGAAAAGCCGAACGAAGAAGATATATTTTATTTTGCGCAATGAGATGCGCTCACTTTTTTAATCATGGAATATAGTAACTTTTTGTTAAAACTGGTTGTGTTTTTTTTAAGAATGCCTGGTTGGATAAATTTTTTTTTTTTAAGCTTGCACTTTCTGTCTCCCTTTAACCAGGCTTGACTTAATGAGAAACTCAGTAGTTCTATGAGGGGAAAGGCTAAGTCTATGGGTCTAAATCATAGCAAATCGGGGATGTGTAGCTCTTTAACAGCGCTATGTGCTTAACTGGCTGAAAACACTTTGCGCTCCTTCCTACTCTTTTTTGCAACTAGTAATAAAGTAAGATGCAAACCCTACAGGTATATTAAAAGGTATATACTCTATGTATTACCAGGTGTGTAAAAGGTATATACTATATGTATTACCAGGTGTGTGTGTGTGTGTCACATGCTGTCAGCTTTCACTGCTGCTGTGCTGCACTGGCCATCTGATGGTTTGTTTCACAAGAAAAGGCAGAAGGGGCAACGCTTGGAATTTAGCTTCTGCTCCAGTCAGGTAGTGGGAATGAGGAGTTCTGACAACTGCTGGAATCAATAGATTGTAGCTGGGAAAACGTAGCTCTCAACAGAATCAGTGGCAAATCCAGAAATAATAAGGACAACCAGGGACACTTTTAAAATATTACTGCTATTAACTTGAGACATCGGCATAAGATAATTTGAATTAGCATACATTTCTGAAGCAAAGGAAACCTATAACTCTACTATCATTATTTTATTAAATGACATTTACAACCTTTTCTCCAAAAGTCACCAGTTTTTAGGCGAGATCAAAGAAAGACAGAGTTAAATATGAATGAAAATCAGAGACGCCCTTGAAAACTGGGGACACTTGAGATGCATTAAAAAGAAGCGGATTTTTTTTTCTTGATAAACTTAAGAAAAAGCCCTAGTTTTTTCCTTTCCCGTTTATACGGGTTTCAACTATTTCATCGGTTATCCTTAGTGCAAAGTATAGACAAGTAGCCAATCTCTCCTTGGTAACAAGGTAACAATACGCCCCATATTTCTGCCTTGGGGTGGGAGTGGGAGGGGGTCTTCGCAAAAGTAAAACATTCCACCTATAGGAAATTAATAAGGTTCCTGAAAGAAACCTGGAGAGTGACTTTTCTGATAGCAGCGTTGTTTCCAACATAGAGTTTGCACTAATTCAAAAGCCTAAATATGGACCACGGTGATACTTGTGGTGAGTAGGTACATAATTGTTGTGGAGAATTGTTTCTGCCTCCTTTTCAATTATTCTTATTATAGGAAGAGACCGAGTGCATTTTACTTAAATGTAGTTACTTTCAGTTTTTACTGTATGCAAAAAGTTGTACACGAATGGAATGAGGTGAGATATAGAGTATGTTGTATTTATTATGTTCGGGCTGCATGAAACATTTGTTATAGGTTCTTAAACAGGCAACTAATGTAAATTTGTTTTTGGCCATATTGTAGAAAAATTTGCTGAGCAGTATTATTAGCCTAATGTTTTTGCTCAAACGTTTAGTTAAATACCGTGACCTTTTCATCGCGAAGGTATAGAAACTGCGGTATAAAAACAACGATTTGCATAGGTATCTCATAAAACATATATATGTATATTTTTAATAACAACCTCAAACACTGCAACGCATGAGGATATAGTTTGTCTGGCAAAGTGGCATGGTGGTCATCCTGTGCGGTGACCAATACTAGCTACAGCACTTCCACGATTTCTGTTTAGAGAAAAGCTTAGAAAATATTTACCCTCTCTGACAAACTCTGACTGGTATGAAATCAGGAGGAAAAGTGGCCACAGTCATGCATTTATTGTGTTATTTAAGCCAAATCGTCCAGTCAGAAAGAATGGCCACTGAACGAATCAGATTTGTACTTGTGGACATTTTACTACTTGACAGGAGTACTAGACAGGCCAGTAAACCAACAACATAGCTTGCACATTGTAATCAGGTCCCTGAATACAAACACAGCTAATACTCATTACTGAGACGATCTCAGGGTCGTCACCGTTACACCATCCCATTTCCTGCCAAATAAGCAAAACACGCGCGCGCGCACACACACCTTGTATCATTAGCTACATGTCTTTTAACTAGCCACACCCAGAAGTATACATTTCAAATACAATACTGGTTGCAGGGTGGACTTTGGTGAAATGAACCCTCATCCCATTGTACACTGCCCATCTAGCACACCTCCAAGTCCCCATTATCTCCCCATCCCCTCTAATCACACTATCTAGATTATTTTTTCTTGTTTTCTCGCGCTGTGACTTGTTCTTCAGCCTTTTCATGCATCTCTTGGAGGCATCTTACCTGGACAAAAGTGTGCAGCAGTAACTGAGGAGGAAAGAACTCATTCAAGCCTATAGCACCTTTTGCATATTTATAGTTACACCCATAGCTTCTTATGGCATTCACACCCTTTTTGGATCCAGCTTCTTTTTAAGTGACTTGCCAGTTAATAATAGGCAGTATTAGAAAGAGCAAATACTTATTAACAAAATGACATTAAGATTGTTAGTCTACTATGTCCTGCAGTACAGAAATGAATCACTGTTTACCATGTATTGTTCATATTTTCTTAACTGAGAGACCTATATGCTTTTGAGGGATATGATGTAAAATGCCATGGCAAGAGAAAGGAAAATCCATTGTCAATTTATGTCACACTCTACTGGGGATATTGTTAGTTGCTTGTTAATAATTGCAAAAATAATCACCCAAAAACAAGTGACTCACAAACTATTGCATGGAAACCAAAACACTTGCTGATAATACCAACATCTAAAAACAACACAAAGAACTAACAAAGAAAGGAAGTTATTTGAGAAACTGATAAAACTGAAGGATGGTAAATAAAGAGGTTATAAGGATACACATAGATGAGGCACATACAACCAATGCAAATATATTGATCATAATCTGCAAGTGTTGAAGTTAAAAAGTTTAGTTATGATGATAATCTTTTGCTAGTTTAATTGTAACACATTAGGGGTGGTTTACATGGCTTGCTGTAAACACTGCCTAGCTTATTGTAAGATGAAACTGATAAAGATACAAAATGACAAGGAAAAACACAAATGAGAGCCACAACACATTTATAGAAGCTAAAATAAGTAAAAGGTCATACAAACAGCCATGGCACTTTCACAATACAGTGATAATCCAGAACTTTTTGAATTGTCCCGTATTTCTTTTTCCTGCACCTGCTGAATCACGGTCCCCATTTTGCCATTCACACTCCCAACATTTGTGGTAGTGGTACTACAGTACAATCTTTTTAAAACTTAGAAGCAGCCAATGCTGAAGTCTGATCTTTACAGTGTTGCTTTAGGTCTGTCTGAGAAAAGTAAACAAGTTCACTGTGCAAGTAGTAACTTTCTGTCAGTTGTCAGAAGATGAGGTAGAAAAGGTAGTTAATGCATTTAACTTACTAAAATGTTTTCTGGGGCATTAAAATGGCAAACTAAGCAGCAAACTTTTGTCAGAACCATACAGCAACGTACTTTGTAAGAAATACTTCAAACAGCATAGCAGCAAAGTTACTGTTATGCATGAGCCTGATGGTTTATTTAAAAATGAGAAACATTCAGCTCACCAAGCACAGTTTTGTTTAAGTTGCAGCTATCTTCTTCTTTAGGCTTTCTCCCGGTCAGGGGTCACCACAGCGGATCATCTGTCTGCTCATGATTGGCAGTGGAGTTTTACAATATTGAGTTGCCAGCCCGGCACCCAACCTTCCACAGAAGGCACACACACTCATGCCTAGGGCCAATTTAGAGTGTCCAATCCACCTACAGCATGTCTTTGGGATGTGGGAGGAAACCAGAGCACCCAGAGGAAACCTACACAACCACAGGGAGGACATGCAGACTCCGCACAGAAGGCACCCCAGCCGATGATCGAACCAGAAAACCTCTTGCTGTGAGGTAGCAACGCTAACCGCTGCACCACCGTGGCCACACACACACACACACACGCACGCACGCACACACACACACACACACACACACACACACACACACACACACACACACACACACACACACACACACACACACACACACACACACACACACCTCAGCTTCTTAGTGCAAGACATCTGGACAAAGCCTAAAATAAACAGGGACGGATTATAAATATTGCTTTCATGAATTTATAAAATTGCTAGAATAACAGGATTTGTGTTGGTATGCATTTTTGTAAAGGATATGATGTCTAAAACTATTTAGCAACTTCAATCCTTTTTAGGAGGAATATGGGGCAAAAATCTGGACATTCTTCAAAACCCTGGACAGCTGAGGGGTATGCTACCTCCTTTTATATATATATATATACACACACACACACACACACACACACACACACACACACACACACACACAAGCAACTACGTATGGATTCTATGTATATATAAGAAACACACACACATACACACACACACACACACACACACACACACACACACACACACACACACACACACACACACACAAGCATAATGCTACACGCATTACAGTTATTTTTCCGTACTGTAAGGAAGCATGTACCCAGCCATGGCACAAAAAAAGGAATACAGATACCTCATACTGTCTACATGCATTCATCTCTAAGCGATAACATAAACATACATTTAAAGTTACCATACTTTCAGTGAATTAATCAATAAATCATTTATCACCATGGTATTAAGATACAAACTTACCTTTCAAATGAGTATGCTCCAATAATAGTCCTGCTGTAGGCACTTTCCACAAGTTTTGGTAGTTGCTGGACAGTAATTTTCCTTAGCACAGTGAGGCCCATGGTGACTGTGGGTGTTCATGTCATGAAATTTCACAACTTCTTGTAAAGCAGTTATGATAATGAGGCAACAAGTAATGACTGTTCTTGAGTCATTATTTTTACTCACTGTGACCAGGAGCCAAGCCATGCTAAGTGGTTCCTCACCTACACACACTCACACGAGCACCTGCGAGTCTCATTCAGCATGCATGGGCAGGTCAGTCACTCCAGCAGTATTATGGTACATACCTCAATATTACTGCAGTCTTTGCAGGTCTTAAAGAACAAAACTGTTATTGTTTATAAGCAAGATGCAAGTAGCAGACACATTGTATGTCAGTTTTCTATACCCTAACACTGTCGTGCCATGCCATGGTTTTGTGTGCTGAGCAATGCTGACACTGGGCCTGCTCACTCTAACAAGCTGCCCAACACTACACATCACATGCCAAAGAAACCAAAGAGCATGACAATGAGAGGCTGCCATATTTCTCTGAAATGCAGCCTGGAGAACAGCTGTGGTTTCCAAAGGCACAGAGATTGGCAGGGCATCTCAATGGTGCAGCAAAGAAGATACAATCTTGTTTGTATTTGCTGCATAGATACAACTGGGAACTCCTGATTGGGGACTAGTATGAGGGTTCCCAATATAAAGTGGATGTTTGGCACAGTCTTGCTAGGGCAGTATCTGATGCCACTGGCATACCCCACTCTAGTCAGCAGTACAGGCACCACTACTGCAACCTGTGGAGGTGGCATCCCAACATTCTTAGCTGGTGGGAAGAAGTGGTCGGAGCAACAACTGACATGCATTATAATTGCTTGTACCAGTAGACTGCTCATAACATTCTATTACATTTTACTCATGGTGGTTTGTGGCATGTAATTTATTATTTCTTTTTTCTTTAATTTTGTTTTTTTTTACCTTGGAAATTAACTGTGGAGAACACCCATCTGTAAGGCTTTCTAGGCAAGGGTGCATATGGTTGCTTATTCAAATTATTTTGCATGCATTCAGTATATTGCAGTCAGTATGCCTGCACAGTGCAAGAGTGTACCCTTGTAGAGGTGTCAGTGCCTTGCCTCAGAGTGTGCCCTTGTAGATGTGTTAATGCCTAGCCTCAGAGTGTGCCCTTGTAAAGGTGTTATGCCAAGCCCTAGAGTGTGCCCTTGTAGAGATCTTAGTGCCTAGCCTCAGAGAATGTGCCCTTGAAGAGGTGTTAATGGCTAGCCTGAGAGTGTGCCCTTGTAGAGGTGTTAATGGCTAGCCTGAGAGTGTGCCCTTGTAGAGGTGTTAATGCCTAGCCTGATAGTGTGTCCTTGTAGAGGTGTTAATGGCTAGCCTCAGAGTTTCCTCATTTAGGGGTGTTAATGGCTAACCTGAGAGTGTGCCCTTGTAAAGGTGTTAATGCCTAGCCTCAGTGTGTCCCCTTGTAATGAGAATGTTCCCTTATAGAGGTGTTAATGCCTAGCCTCAGCATGTGCTCTTGTAAATGTGTTAATGCCAAGCCTTGGTGTGCCCTTGTAGAGCTGTTAATGCCTAGCCTCTGAATGTGCCCTTGTAAAGCTGTTAATGGCTAGCCTCAGAGTGTGCCCTTGTAGAGGTGCTAATGCCAAGCCTCAGAGTGTGCCCTTGTAGAGGTGTTCATGCCAGTCCTCAGAGTTTGCTCTTGTAGAGGTGTTAATGTCTAGCCTCAGAGTGTGCCCTTGTAGAGGTGTTAATGGCTAGCCTGAGAGTGTGCCCTTGTAGAAATGTTAATGCCTAGTTTCAGATTGTGCCCTTGTAGAGGTGTTAATGCCTGTTATCAGAGTATGCCCTTGTAGGGGGTGTTAATGCCTAGCCTCAGAGTGTGCCCTTGTAGAGGTGTTCATGCCAGGCCTCAGAGTGTGCTTTTGTAAAGGCGTTAATGCCTAGCCTCAGAGTGTGCTCTTGTAGAGGTGCTAATGCCTAGCCTCAGAGTGTGCCCTTGCAGAGTTGTTAATGGCTAGCCTGAGAATGTGCCATTGTAGAGATGTTAATGCCTAGTTTCAGATTATGCCCTTGTAGAGGTGTTAATGCCAAGCCTTAGAGTGTGCCTTTGTAGAGGTGTTAATGCCAAGCCTCAGAGTGTCCCCTTGTAGAGATGTTAGTGCCTAGCCTCAGAGTGTGCTCTTGTAGAGGTGTTAATGCCTAGCCTCAGAGTGTGCCCTTGTAAGGGGTGTTAATGCCTAGTATCAGAGTGCGCCCTTGCAGAGGTATTAATACCTAGCCTCAGAGTGTGCCCTTGTAGAGGTGTTAATGCCAAGCCTTAGAGTGTGCCTTTGTAGAGGTAATGCCAAGCCTCAGTGTCCCCTTGTAGAGATGTTAGTGCCTAGCCTCAGGGTGTCCCCTTGTAGAAGCATTAATGTCAAACCTCAGAGTGTGCCTTTGTAGAGGTGTTAATGCCAAGCCTCAGAGTGTCCCCTTGTAGAGATGTTAGTGCCTAGCCTCAGAGTGTGCCCTTGTAGAGGCATTAATGTCAAACCTCAGAGTGTGCCTTTGTAGAGGTGGCAATGTCAAACTTCAGAGTCTGCCCTTGTAGAGGTGTTAATGCCTAGCTAATTGATAAAGTTAATTTGGGCCACATGATGCTATGAGCTATACCTGTGGCAGAAATACTGTGATTGGTCTAAGCATGTTTCTGAACCTCAAGGATTGTGTATAAATACATAAATACTAATTTTATACAATATTGGTTGTAAATACTATTTGAGAACACAGTGATGAGATCTATGTATAGGAGTCAGATGACAGGAACTGAGGAAAAATTGCTCTAACACATAACTATAGCCTATAGGTAAATAAAAAGTGAAAAATCAACAAGATTGTATGACAGACTAATGATTTTAAGAAAGCTAATGACTACAAGAATGTTGTGGAGATATGTTAGAATTTAAATAGGTTTCCAAGCTTAAACAAAAGATTAATAAAGAAATACTAACTTGAAAGCACTAACAATTAAATTTACATCACTATTAACAAGACATTGCATATAATCTCTTAAACTGATTTTCAGGTAATGAAGGTGTGATGAACACATTTTCAGTAACAGATTTACAATAACAATTTCACTGTATTTGTAGATGTTAAGATCGCTTAAAGACTTTCTTTTAAGGGATGTATCTTTGTGTTACATATATTTTAACTATGGTGAGCAAACCAGACTTGGTATATCTTTTTAATGAGGTCAGTGGGATGAGTCTAAATTGTCATGGCCTTGCTGGAGAAATTAAACCACAAGAAGCCATGGTAGTTGTTCCTGGGGACCATTTCCCTGCTACCATTTCTCTAACTCTGAGTCACAGTAACACACCTATGTCTATACTGAAGTGATGCATTTCAACCGCATAGTCTTGTTTTTGCCAGGTTCAAATGATTTAAGCTAGGACTCACCTCTAATCATAGCCTTCTATATCTTACACTTTGTAGCTAGGTAGCTGGTTAGTTCCACTAGCATTGTGCATAATCACTGTTTATCAACATAGTACACAAAAATTACATTTTCACTATTGATTCAACATATTCACAGTGTGTGAAATGACTAATGTGCCAATTATTAACCTTTCTTCTGGCATACACAGTGGCATCTCTGTGATTTCAGACATATCTGATCCAGAGAAATGGAAAATTAGCGAGCAATGAGAACATTTAAAATAAATGCATCGAATGGCCATAGTCGACCAGCATCACAAACACAGCCAACCAATGTTGGGGGCTGCATCCCCAACTATACAGTATGTACCAACTCCGACATCACACTACAGTCGGGAATAGGGCAAATTTAAAAGGTTTCCCTTCATTTTATGCATCTCGTTACTTCCTGGTTGTTGGCCAACTATGGCCATTCGATTAATTTTTTTTATGTTCTCATTGTTTGCTAATTTTCTGTTTTGCTGTGTCCCATTTGAAATTTAGCCATTCAAGTTTTATCCTTTTTAGTAGCCTAACATAGACCTGTACAAATGTTGCTCTTTTGGCTTTACCTCCAAGTTGTAAATAGCAATGTTCTAAGTAACAAATTATATTCTTACTTAATATCATCGCTAACCTTTCCAAAATAAATTTTGAAAATTCCTTATTATACACAAAAGTCAATAGTTCAAGCCCATTCTTATGTGGCATACTAGTGTATAATGACTTAACTTCGAATGAAACCATGTATGCTGTGGCTTCAGTATTTATGTCATCCAAAATGGCTAAATATTCAGTAGTATCCTTTGTTTGAGATGTAATATCAACCAATAGCAGTTTCAGATATTGTTCAAGTGATACTGACATTGGCTCAGTCAGTGAGCCTATACCATTCACTATTGGAAGACATGGAACTAGTTCTTGCTTTTTATGTATCTTAGGTACTAAACAGAAATATTGTATAGCTAGATCATTTACTGTTAACTGCCATTGTAAGTTTGGTATAACAACTGTCTTATCAGCCAGTTTAGCTAGGCTTTTGTCAATAATCACCTTAAAGTGTTTTGCTGGGTCCAAACATAACTTTTGGTAGAATTGTATCTGGGTCAGTTGATGTTTAGCCTCCCTGTCATATCCTACTTGTTCCCATACTACTACTGCCCCTCCTTTATCAACTTTTGTGATAATACTTTCATTATCTTTCATCAAACGCTTTATTGCCTGTCTTTCCTCCATAGTTAAATTTTAAGAATAGTTTTTAAATATCATCTTATGTTCACTAATTAAACCATGCATAACCATATTTTCAAAAGATCTAACTACTGGATAGTAAGGAGGATTAAATATGAATTTCTAAACTTAAAGACATTTGATTCACTTCTACCTGTTTGTGCCCTAGGTCAAGAATGAAACCGATAGTTCTAATTTAACTGGCATGAAAACACCTTTAGATCTGACATGACTAAATAAAATGAAGGAGCATTGTTTAGGCCTGTATTTAAAAGAGAAACTTCATGTTCATCAAATGTTTTCACAGAAATATTGACAAGTAAATTTGATGCTGTATTCCCCTTATATCAAGTTCATGTGAAGTTACTTCAGTCTTTGTAATACTTAATTCATTTGTTCTCTTTCTGTGCCCCCCCCCCTTATTCTTTGGAAAAAAAACAGTTGTTTGTTAGTTATTGCCCTTTTTATTAAGACGAGGAGTTTACCATGATCATTGTCAGTGTCTGCCCAAGATGAAAATTCAGTACTGGATCCAAAACCCAAATCATCACCTGAGTGATCAAATGCTGTTTGTTTTGTTTTCCCTTTAGTTTTAGCCATAACATTACCCCCGTTTTTTCCACTTTCTTTTTTCCATCCAGCATTCTTTCTGCTAAATGGATTCTGTTGCTTTTTATAATCATCACTACCTCTAATATATTTCTTTCATTTTTGTAGTTCACAATCAGCATCATGTTGCTTGATCTCTGTTTCATATTTACTCATTAAGTGGTCAAACTGGGGGTTATTAGAAAACTCATGCACAGTCTTTAAACAATCCTGTACCCATTTTTGCAGTTCAGGTAAGCAGTAATTGTAGAAATTAATCATCATTGCAGCAAACATCAGTGTGGGTGACTCTTGTACTCCCTACCATTTAGACATAAATTGTTTACTCTCACGACTTACCCCAGGTCCAAGCCTCACTCTTAAACCCCTGGGAACCATATGTTCTAAAGGATATTGTTTCAAGCTGCTTAAATACCATTGTACAGAATGTACATTTTTAGACAATGTATACAAATCCCAAAATGCTTTGTCAGTATTAATGCATTTCTCATATGTAGTTCTTAGACATATATCCTCTGTTCAACTCTCTGTGGATGCTGCACTTTATTAACACACATATCCGGCTTGATTGTGCTTTAACCTAATCGAATCTTGCCACTGGAAATCTGTTATTGAATGTAATGCCTTAGCAGCTAAAATAAACCATATGAATAATTATGTGCTCAGAGTCAGAATAATGATTATTTATCAATCTAAACACTCCAGCACTGATATACACAATAGATAGGCTTTATTAGTAGAATAAACAACTACCAAGTGTTTAACCAAGGCTTTATCAGTGCTAACATTCCCATTAATCATACCGTTTTTAATCGCAAATTTTTTTTTGGCACCATTTAATCATGTGATCAACATTTCTTAAACACGTTTTAGCATATTAAGTATACATGGATAAAAATAATACTTTTAATACATATTTAAAAACAAATGTTTATATATAAAAACCATTAACCCAGCAATGCATTTTATTAAACTTATATTTTATATCTCAAAGTTGATTATCAATTACCACCTAGTGGACTGGGTGTTTTAAAACCAAGGAACCATAAAAATAATTTCATTCAATCCTGGTTGTATCATGGCACCTAGATTTATAATGCACTTTTGTTCCTTTTTATCCAGTATCCTACTTTTTTTGCATTTTAGTCAAAAGGGGGCTAGAAATTATTTTATCAATACCAATACATGTAACTGTCGCCCTTTATGTTTAAGAACTTGTTTATATAATGCACTTCTCTCCCTTTTGCATTGAATATCACCGAAATGAAAAGAAATCCATTGTTTTCACCTAAATGAGGTTTGCCCCACATAAATTGCCACACACTGACAAACTATCATTCTGACATGCAGGTAATGAACATGCTAATAGCGTATTTAAGTGCTGTATTTACTGATAAAAAAAATTGCATTTATTTGTATTCTGTCACACTATGAACAATTTTCACATAGATAACAACCTTGCCTAATTGTTCCTAGTTCTTTCCTTTCTTATATCCAGAAAAATGCTGTCACAGGGTATTTCCTCCTCGGTAGGTCATCCTACATGTTGCTCACAATATATTACTAAAAAATTGTATCATTCTGGAAAACAGCCCAATAACTATTTAATATTCTTCTCGTCATAAATGTGTTATTCCCATATGTAGTAACAAATCTATTTTCATTATTTTGTTTACATATTTTATCTTTGTACCTCAACAGCTGTCTCCTATCAACTTGTCTTTTTTGTATATTTTATTCCACCTTGTTGCTATCATACTTCTTCTCTGAGAAGCCTAAGCATTCTGTGTCTCATTGGGACTGTTTGGAGTGATAAATAGTCATTATTTACCCTCCATGCACATAAAAGTCTTCATGTAATTACTTGGGAAGAGTATGTATGTATGTGTGTATATATATGTCACACCGCTAGCCCAGCTATCTGGAATTTTTTAAATAATTATATGTGATTTGAAAATATTAATATAATTTATATAGAAATGTAAAAAAGGAGTTACTGCCAGCCCAGCTACCTGGAACTGTGTAAATAGTTATATGCCATTTGTAAATGCCAGCATGATGCAATTGCTTGTGTTACCACTATATTGGAACTGTATGCTATGTGTGTATCAAGCTACTGGTACAGAATTGTGTGTAAAGTACTAAGCTTAAGGATGTGTCCACAATGTACCCGACTGGAAAAGAACAGAAATGCATATAAACTATTGTATTGGTGTAAATGTATATGTTTTAATAATGGGAACTAGAACATAGAGGGTTAACTTGCAAAACTTCAAGAAAATAGTTGAAATTAAATTATTTTATGATTATGCTATAAAAGTTAGTTTCAGTGCAGCAAGGAGACATGATGTCTAGAACTAGGGTGCCTTCTGCATTGTTTTGTAAGTGTTTTATTATTTTATGTCTTCCAGCAGTTGCAAAGATCTGAGAGATATATATTTTTCACAAGGAGATGCTAAAATGCTAGTAGTTTCTAACAATGGGGGTTTCGCCTGGGAACTAAAGTCAGGTGACAAAAAGTGATGTCATACTGCAAGTATCCCAGCAGCAGTATTTGAGATATTAATTTGAGAACTCTCTGAGAGAGAAAAAGAGAGAGAGAGAGAGAGAGAGAGAGAGAGAGAGAGAGGACATTTTGTATTTTGTCTTTGACCCAACAAGAACTTCCACTAACCATTTCTGCCTGCTTGTTGTTCTGTAAGTTTAGGGCATAGTAACTCTATTAGATTCAGATAGGAATATAGTAACATATACATTAGATGATTTCTTTATTTGAGACTGTTATGCAATGTTCTTTTAAATATTTCCAGTGATTTTAAACTCTGACGCAACTGATTACTTACTAAGTATTGTCTTGTTCTTTTATTATTTATTATTAAATATATTTAAACCTTTCAATTGTGGCTGGTCTTTTTAGAAATAGTTAAGCTCTGAGAGTACTTGCCTATCTATCTGGAGGCACTGTACAGGCTACTCTTAGTAGTCTGGTACTTGGTCAAACTACCATTTGGATTAATAGTAACATTACACAGTAGGATTGGACACCCTTTGTTAAGGGCCTTAAAGTAGCTGATAAGGGGTTCTAGTGGCAGTGATAACTACCTTACATTCTGGGAAGAAGGGGACATAGCTAGTAAACCTGTGCCAGCCTTTCCCAGGTGTGTGTGTGTGTGTGTGTGTGTGTGTGTGTGTGTGTGTGTGTGTGAGTGTGTGTAAAACAAATCTCCCAAGAGTGTGTGCGTCAGCTACTTGGGCAGGGACATGAAGCACTGGTTGGACAGAGAGAGTGTGTTGGATGACTTGGTTTGGAACTCTGGCTAAGGACTCAACTCTATAGCTGTGCCAGTGGGGAGTCTTACTGGGGATCTGGAGAAGGAGGGAGAAACCAGCCTCACACTGACTATGGTGTCTGTGTGCTCTTAATGGAAATTGCACTTTACTGTGTGTGTACTTGTCAAGCTCCCAGTGTGTACGTTCCCCACTGTTGCTAGTGGTGAGGATTTAGGCTCCTTCATTACTGGGCCAGTGCTGGGGTGTCACATATTAATTGGTAGGCAGTGGTGAGATATCCACATCACATATTAATTGGTTGGCAGTGGTGGGGTATCCATATCACATATTAATTGGCTTGTATTTGTGTGGATACTGAATTCCTGTAGCTTGTAAACAGTGGTCACTAAGGAAGGTGTTTGTACTCTCAATTAGCCACACAATGAACATTCAAAGTTTCATATCACAATTGTTTTATTTTTAATTTTGTTAGCTTAGTTAGTTAGGGAGAGCAGACAAGCATGTCAGCAGAGGAGTATGGCAAGCTGACAAGGAGCCAATTGGCTGAGATGTGCCAGGCTAAAGGACTTGTGCATGCCAACCTGACTAAAGCAGAAATGATTGTAGCCTTGGGCACAGCTGCATCATAGAAGAGCAACCAGGAGGACAATCAGACTGGCCTTGGGAATGTACAACTGTCAGAAAATGGACAGTTCAACCTTTCCACAGTGGACTTAAAAATCTGTCTGGAGTTAAAGAGGCCTGAACTGGAGGCCAAACTGTTGGAAATAGAAGCAGCAGAGAAATGAGACACCTGGAGGCTGAGCAAAATGCAAAACTGCAACATCTGGAAGCTGAGGAAAATGAGAGGCAGAGGTAACATTAAAAGGAGATGCTGACTCTTCATCAGGGTCATGGAGGTAATGGGGAAGGGAGTAACAGAACCCCAGAAGCAACAAAGGTCAGTCAATTCCACAATTTACAAAGGGGGATAATTCTAATAGTTTCATTCATATGTTTGAAAGGGTATGCAAACAGTATAATGTTGACCAAGGGCTCTGGGTATGGTTCCTGACCTCCTTACTCCATGGTAAAGCTGTAACTGCTATTTCTAAATTGTGTGATAGTGATTGCTTAAACTATAATACTGTAAAAATCTGTCTTTTAGAGTGCTTTAAGTTAACACCTGAAGCTTATAGAAAATTTTTCATGAGCATGACACAAGGCAGATGAAAGTGTGTGTGAATATATTGCTGAACTAAGCACTTATTTTCATAGGTGGGCAAGTGGATGTCAACCACTTTTGAAGGGATAGCAAACCTTTTGGTGAGGGAACAAGCCCTTAGCACTTTGCCTGAGGACATGAAAATCTGGTTAGCAGATAGAGAATGTAACACAGCAGATGAGTTGTGTAAAAAGGGAGACCTACACCTAGCAATCAGGCCACCACTGCACAGGAAAGGGATATCCAGTGCTGTTCATGGTTCTAAGGGAACCCATGGTGGGCAGCCTAGACCACCCCAACAGAGTCCACCAGTGGCAGGGGAAGTCAGTGGTCCAGGTAGACATCTAGGACCAAGGGTTAAATGTTTTAAATGCAACCAGTGGGGGCATGAAACATGTAGATGTCCACAGAGGCAAGGTGGGGAACAAAAGGTGGGAGAGCCAGTAAGTGGGAATGACAGAATGCTAGCAGAAAGTTGTCTTGAGAGAACAAGGGTACCAAACTACCACAAGAGGTTATATCCTATCTTAGTAAATGGGAAATGGTTACAGAGGAGCACTACTTACTTGGGCAGTCTACTCCAGTCAGAGCTTTAGGAGGGACCCCATACCAAATAACTTTGTCTAGGGTTCACCTTGACTGGGAGGCTGGAAAAGGAAGCCAGCAAGTTGGTGTGTTTGAGGATAATCCCTGCAGATGTCCTGACAGGGAACAATTTTGATAATGCTGTACCTTTTGTGCATGCAGTTACACACAGTCAGGCTTAGAGACAAGCATGTGGGTCTGGCAGCCTGGGGGAGATCCAGACAGACCACAGGCTTGCTGTCAGGACTGGTGAGGTGCTTACTTCAGGGATGAAGCTACCCTGTAGCAGTGAGACTGAAGGTAAGACACAGCTGTTTATGGGTACTGATGTTCCCTTGGACAGAGTGACTGCAAGGGCAGAGGTGAGCAGTAGTACCAAGGCTGACAGTGGAACACCGCTGTCCGAGAATACCAGACTTCCTGTGGAAGGGGAGCTGGGAAGGGTTACAAAAAAACAGTTGAGACAGGCTCAGCTCTCAGAACCTATATTTCAAGGCCTGAGGGAGGTAGCCAGTGAGGCACCAGATTCTCAAGGGAAAGGGGAATCTGTATACTGGGACAAAGGGTTACTGTATAGAGAGTAGACCCCTCAGAGAGGGCTAGAGGATGAGAGAATACAGCAGTTGTTAGTGCCCAGAGCCTATTGTCTGACACTTCTAGCCATAGCCCATGATATTCTCTTTGCAGGTCATATGGGGATAAAACATACAAAGAGACATGTTATGCAGAAGTTTTATTGGTCTGAGATTTCCAGAGATGTAACAGGGCACTGCAGGACACGTGAGCAGTGCCAGAAGATAGGCAAGGCAGGAGACAAGGTGAAAGCTCCCTTGATGCCTTTGCCTGTGACTGAGGAGCCATTTCAGAGGGTAGCTATGGATATTGTGGAGCCTCTGAGTACCACAAGTTCCACAGGGAAAAAGTATATCCTAGTGGTAGTAAATTATACTACCAGATACCCTGAAGTAGTGGCCCTATCCTCCATTGAACAGGAACCAAAGTAAGACAAACTAGCGAAAAACAAAAAGACAGCTTGGAAACACCAAAGCAAATTCTCTCTCAGTTTAATTCTCTCTCAGTTTAATGAAGCGATTTTCATCTTGCACATATGGCAAGACTTCATCAGATGTCCATAACTGCTCCCCTCACAGACCTGACAAGGAAAAACAAGCCAGATAAGGTAGTGTGGACTCCAGCAAGGGAGCAGGCATTCCAGAAGCTTAAATGAGCTTTCTGAGGACCTCCTGGGTTAGCCAGTCCATATTACAGCAAAGAATTTGTTGTGCAGGTGGATGCTTCAAACCATGTGATGGGGTCTGTTCTCAGCCAGGTCTTCTCAGATGGAGACGAGCACCCAGTGGTATATCCCAGTCATAGGCTCCAACCTAGGAGGAATGCTATGCAGTTGTAGAAAAGGAATGTCTAGCTATAGTGTGGTCACTGCAAAAACTTTAGCCTTATCTGTATTTTTATTTATTTATTTAACATTTGTTTGCCGGCAAAGTCCAACTTGGAACAAAGCCAATTTTCAGTGGAAGAAACACTCCAGATGTATGTCTTTGTAATGTGGGAGTAAACTGGAGTACCTGGAGAAAACCCACAATAATGCAGGGAGAACATGCAGACTCCACACAGAAGGCACTCTATCCAAGAATTGAAACAGAGAACCTCTTGCTGTGAGGCGACAATGCTACAGCTGCACCACTGCACCGGAAATTCACTGTAGTTGCAGACCACAATCCCTTAACATGGGTACATCAAGCCAGCCAGCAAAATGCCAAGTTACTAAGGTGGAGCTAGGGTTGCAGGCGTATATGACAGTGTAGCACGGCAGTGGGGTTAGCAATGCAAACTCAAATGGGCAGTCAAGACAGGGAATGGGGTGAGGTATTCCCAGATAGTTAACCTTCTCAAGCAGAGTTTCTCAAGGGACACTTGAAAAACTAGCTTGAAATTTCAGGGGGGGGGGTGTCATACCACCAGCACAGCTATCTGGAATTTTCTAAATAATTATATGTCATTTGAAAATATTAATATGATTTATATAGAAATGTAACAAAAGGAGATACTGCCAGCCCAAGTACCTAGAATTTTGTAAATAGTTATATGTCATTTGGGAATATCAGCATGATGCAATTGCTTGTGTTACCACTATATTAGAACTGCATGTTATGTGTGTATTTGTTTTAACAGTGGGAACTAGAACATAAAGGGTTAATTTGCAAAACTTCAAGAAAATAGTTGAAATTAAATTGTTTTATGATTGTTCTATAAAAGTTAGTTTCAGTGCAGCAAGGAGACAGGATGTCTACAACTAGGGTGCCTTCTGCATTGTTTTGCAACTGTTTTATTGTTTTATGTCTTCCTGCAGTTGCAAAGATCTGAGATATATGTATTTTTTACAGGGAGATGCTAAAATGCTAGAAGTTTCTAACAATGGGGGTTTAGCCTGGGAACTGAAGTCAGACAAAAAAGTGATGTCATACTGCAATTATCCCAGCAGCAATATTTGAGATATTAATTTAAGAACTCTCTGAAGGATAGACAGAGAGGGGGCATTTTGCATTTTGTCTTTGACCCAACAAGAACATCCACTCACCACTTCTGCCTGCTTGTTATTCTGTAAGTTTTTAGGGCATAGTAACTCTTTTAGATACAGATAGGAATATAGTAAAATATAGCTTACATGTTTTCTTTATTTATTTGAGACTGTCCTGTAATGTTGTTTTAAATATTTCCTGTGATTTTCAACTATGATGTAACTGCTGAGTATTGTCTTGTTCTTTTATTCATTATTAAATATATTTAAACCTTTCAATTGTGGCTGGTCTGTTTAGAGATAGTTAAGATCTTACAGTACTTGCATATCTATTTGGTGACATTGTACAGGCCACTCTTAATAGCCTGGTGCTTGGTCAAACTACCATTTAGCTTAATAGTAACATTACAAATTAGGACTGGACACCCTTTGTTAAGGGCCTTAAAGCAGCTGATAAGGGGTATTAGTGGCAGTGATAACTACCTTACAGTCTGGGCAGAAGGGGGCATAGCTAGTAAACCCATGCCAGCCTTTCCCAGGTGTGTGTGTGTGTGTGTGTGTGTGTGTGTGTGTGTGTGTGTGTGTGTGTGTGTGTGTGTGTGTGTGTAAAACAAATCTCCAAGAGTGTGTGTGTCAGCTTCTTGGGCAGGGACACGAAGCACTGGTTGGACACAGAGAGATTTGGAGGACTTGGCTTGGAACCCTGGCTAAGGACTCAACTCTATAGCTGTGCCAGTGGGGAGTTTTACTGGGGATCTGGAGAAGGAGGAAGAAACCAGCCCCAGACTGACTGTGGTCTCTGTGTGCTCTTAAGGTAAATTGCACTTTAATATTCTTGTCATCCTCCCAGTGTGTACGTTCCCCACTGTTGCCAGTGGTGATGATTTAGGCTCCTTGATTACTGGGCCAGTGCTGGGACTCTCTCTCTCTCTGTATATATATATATATATATATATATATATATATATATATATATATATATATATAATATATATATATATATATATATATATATAGAGCTATATATACATATATATATATATATATATATATATATATAGATGCATAGATATATATATATATATATATATATATATATATATATATATATATATATATATATATATATATAGCTATATTTATGGTGTAGTAGGAAACAATATTCATGGTCAACACACTAAATATAGACAGCTTTACATCGACAATGCGAATGTTGGCAAGCAACTACACATGAGGTGTGAAATAGCCGCTGCACCTGCAAAAATCAAAACATAATTTTTGCAAGGGGCAAACCCCCATGTGCACCCTATACCCCCAATAATTATATATACCTAATCCAAGATTGAATAAACATGGCACAAAGACCAATTCCGCAATCCCAGGAATTGTTTGGTCTCATACGCCTGTCTACCAGCTGCTTAGTCAATCATAAATGATCGACTAAACAGCTATCAACCAAACACACATTCAGTTTTAATGAGGGAACTTGTATGTATATGTGCATGCATATATACATACATATATATATACATACATATATATATATATATATATATATATATATATATATATATATATAGATAGATATATGCTGACTACTTTAGTAAATGAGAGAATGGCTGTTTTTTGTAACTACATATGTATGGAAGTCAACAAATGCTGACCAGATGGCTACATCTACAGTTCTGGCAGACAGGGGTGTAGAGAATGAAGGTCACAGAAATTTCAGTATGTTTGCATTAGTAATGGGTAGATATTTTATTAGAGAATTAGTAGTATGAATTCAGGGATGCAGTGATGAAGAAGTAATTCACAGAACGGGAGCATTTTTCCTTTTGGAAAGGAGAAGCTGAAAAGGCATTAGAAGACTATTTCAGATTAAAATGTTTTTTTTTCACTGCATCTTTGTGCAAGATCACAGTACGGGGAAGGGTGATGGGGATAGAGAATATACCCTTTCCCTGCTGTTATGCAGTCTTGGAGTTGGTATATATAAAGTAGTACGTGTGAGGGAGAAGCAACTCCCTACATGGAAGATGTGGTGGGAGAGGGCTTGCCTCCTTTAAAAAAACACTTATTGTGGTTTTGCATTTCTATTCTTGTGTGGTTGATTAAGGTGGTTCTTTTGCTGTGTGGTCGATTTTCTGTGAATCAGTGGTATGTGCATTCACTGTTATGGATAAATAAAGAAATAAGGAAACAAAGTGCAGTCTGTGTTTCATTCACTAAAATGCTGTTTTTTGTTGTTAACTATTAATACAATCCCCCGGATTCATGAAGCTTGGTGCAAGGCCGGTGTAAGGCTTGCACCGGCCGTGTGGCGCATATATGGAGTAGTAGCACCATATGCATATTAATGAAGGCATGCAGCCACCACAGCCACATGCATAGGAAACGTGCGTGAGTGCATGGGGCGTAATGAAGTTGCGGAGGGAGGCGTGTCAATGTCGGCTGTCGATGAGCAACCTAAACTGCTGAATATTATAGTCCGCCTGCAGTAATAATTGCACCTATCAGTGTCCGTGGAGACTGAAACGTATACAAAGCATGCAAGATAGTCCCTGCGAACAGAAAATGAAGAAGCAAACACAAATGCACGATAGGGAATAACAGGTCCCTACCCTTGAACAAATGACAGAAAAAACGTGTGCCCGTAGTCCAACATAGTGTTGATAGCTATACCATGTGGAAGTGAAACGTATCATATGCTAGGGCGCCGCCAGGAGGTGCGGCCAGCCGAATGGAGAGGGTCACCAGCTGACCCATAATGTGAGGGAGGGTACATTGCTGTGCAGATGTGTCCATAACAAAATACACGAGGAGAAATGTAGATATATGTAGTGACTGTATGTCCGAATCATATCCCACAACGGATGTAATAGTCACATACAAAAGGTATGTCTGTATCCCACATAACAAATGTGATAGGGAATAGAATACACATGTAAACAAATCAGGGGCATAGAAACAGCTACAACAATAAGGACACATGTAGGCCGAAAGGAACAGTATGACCCGTACCATCGACTAAGAATACCACCTGTCCCACTTTGCAAGCGACAGTACCACTGCGGCCAGATGTGTCCCGACACAAGCTTGTAAACATGGCAGATGTGCAGAGATTATAGGATATAATTATCCCTCAGATGTCATGTAATAGTGGCATTAAACAGTTGTTCTCCACACGTATATTACATAAATGTCATAAGAAAAAGAATAAGCCATTGAAATGCTACAAGACTAAAGCTTAGATATAGGCAAGAGTTGTAAGTTCTATCTGCCGAACTGACCATGGGTATGTGTTGGCATGTAAAATGTGTTGTGTCCACCGCAAATGTTACATTGTGGCCAATTAAAAAGGTGGAAACAGTACCGTAGACTGTGGGGAGGCATTGTCTACAACAGTCGGATATGTGGAAGGAATAGCATGGACATAGGAAAAGGTGCCATCCCCCCAATGAGTACAACAGGTCTGCAAAACCCGGGAGTCATCGGTAGAAGCCAAACTAGTATGTGACACAGCCGAACGGGTAGTACCCGGGTATACCAACTAAGTAATGAAAGTGAAGTATGGGCGTGTACCCATGTGTGTGAGGTATAGCACATGGGAAGCAAACATGGCAGGGTAGTCCACACAATCATAAAGGTACCCGACACCTGTAGGGCAGTCAATGTGCTACTCTGGCCGTGTCATGGCCCAACAACAAAAGTAGTGAGCTATCGGATGTAAGTAATTTGCATGTGAGGGGTGGATGGGTAATGGTAAAACCCGCAAAGGCGATACTGTGTCGTATGCAGAAAAGGTGAACCAGAAGTATAGGAGGGGGCAATGGGTGAAGTGGACATAAACACAAACACATGGAGAAATAGCTGCAAGACAAGCAGACAGGCCATAGTGCAGAACACAATTCCACAAACATATGTATAATGTAAATGTGCGATCAAAATGTATAGATATGTCACCGTCACATACCTACAGGTTGGTCCTGATGGAACTGGCCATAACAAATGCAACACACCTGGCTGCATAATGGGCTACCCAGCATACCCTCCACATCACACAACCCACCCCCATAACAGAACGTCCACCAAATCCACCCGTACGTGGCCCAATGGTTCGTTGCAGACACAGCTACACATACCGACCCCTACGCATATGTAGTAGGTATTGTCACCCTAGGCAGTGTCAGGATAGCAAACCATGTATTCCCTGCATGTTAAACCCCCTGCACATTCTCATAAAGCCAAAATACATTTCAATATTGTTTCTGTGTGGAATGGTCCAATTTCTGGAATATCCCTTACGGGATAAGTAACCTGTGTAAATAGTAGAATGGGTATGACGACAAGGTGTCCAATCCTGTACATATCTGGACACAAGTCAGAACGTGAAGTAGAGGTCCAAGACATTGTCCAGACCTGAGTGGTCATGCATAACCTAGTACCCAGGATAAAACACCTTCCCGTGACGCACGTGTCCCCACACAAATATGCGGGAGAATATATTGCACACTTGCATAGTGGCAAACGGCAGAAGGGTGAAGAAGACACCCGACATTAACAGGATAACCCTGATGAAGTGTGAGGGATACCTAGTGTGTGCTGGCGTGACCGACCATACCTGACAACCTGTGTGAGCTAGATATCTGGACAGAGCCGTGAATACAACTGAGACAAAGGTACAACAGCAGGTACAACATGCAAAGATAGCTGTTAAAAGTTATTCATGTATGTGCAGTCTGAGTACCCGGGAAGTCCACTGGGCGAAGAAGTGCCGAGTAACAGCGGAGGCCCGGGTAGAAAAGCTCCACATGCAATACAAGGAAATAAAGGCTACATAATGTTAAAGGTAAAATACAAGAGTAAAAGGCATACAGTCAGGAAATACACATGCATAAAATGTGCAGTGCAGACAGTGCAAATCCAGAGTTTTGTAGTGGTAATACAGAAATTTACAACAATGACATACTTGGAGTCAAGTGAGTGTCAGCTATGTCTGGTTAAGCTGGAGGGTAGAGAGGAGCAGGAGTATGGAGAGCTTAGAGAAGTGAGATCCCTAGAATGTATAACAGGTGCAAGCAGGAATATATCCATGTGGATGGATAAACATAGATATATCATAGAATGACAGTTTGCACAATGGCATTAATGTCCGGAGTATGAAGTCTGAAACTCAACTGTCTGCCAGCACGTCCCGACATCTGTCCCTAATGCCGAGCTACTGCTGTGCCAGAACACAACAGCGTATTACAGAGGTTCACACCATATCACTCAAATGTCCAGATATTCGCAGAATGACCAGAGTGTTGGCTCATATTGTTGTGTGCCTCCGACTATGTGCGTCTGTCCAGTAAATAGGTGTGGATTGACGTCACGAAATAATGAGGATTAAGTGTAACACTCCACATCCCGCAGAAGAGTCATGATAATGCAAAACCTAGTATTCTATCAACGTTATAAGCTTGTAAGGAAACTAGTTAAAATGTGTCCCTCTTACTCTTCCCATCATGTAGGGTTTGCGCAGTTCCCATCATGTAGGGTTTGCGCAGATTTGTTGCTCAAAGAGGTTGAGAGGTATGGTCCGTACATATGTACAGTAACAACCCATGACATTTGTGTAATGTACAACTGCATACCTGTAGTCACAACATGTCCAAGAAAATAATCCCCGTATGAATGAATACAGGTAATAGTCAAATGTGAATGGGAACCCCCCCCCTCACCGAGGAGTATGGACCGTAACAACCCCACTAAATACAGGTAAAATG
Organism: Protopterus annectens; assembly: GCF_019279795.1. Taxonomy (NCBI): domain Eukaryota; kingdom Metazoa; phylum Chordata; order Ceratodontiformes; family Protopteridae; genus Protopterus; species Protopterus annectens. The sequence goes on from NC_056728.1 coordinate 268,253,788, forward strand.
TTCATAATAGGGAGAAGCTCCCTGTCCACATGCTTCATCTGACATTTGAACTCGGCCAGGGAAGTTCCGTTCACCAGGTGGACAAGCCTATACCCAGATCACTACATGAACACCCTGACAATCAGAAACGTGTATGTGATACGACTATATGCCCTGGTGTTCTGCATATCCTCGGAGTGATTAACAATGCAGCTGGGGTCCACAGCAGTAGGCAATAGGGAATGTGTAATATGTAGTACCGCGTTTATCACAGCAGGGTAATGGATGCCTGTGTTGTAAGTGAAGCAGTGAGGTGTATGTCGATGTAGCTAAGTACTATGGGTATGCATATCAATGAGGCAGAACAGCAACAGAATACTGTTTCCGGCATCCATCCAACGTGAATGCAGTCCCGGTTGACCTACGACCACTGCAGATATCCCTGTAAAGTGTAATGAATGCGTTCATGCTGTACACACAGTTAAATACGTAAAGGTGAACTGTGTGTTTCACACCAGTCCATAAACCAGACTACAGATAAGTAAGTGTTACGGTCAGAAGTATGAAAGGCCGCGCAAGCACTCATATCTATTAAACAGATGTAACCCACAACATGTATATGCAAGTGCGCCTGTGCGTGTGTGATCCGCTCACAGCATAGTAAATGAATGCTGTTTCCCCCACGTTATATATACATGGCTCAAACCTGTTAACCCCGTAAAGTTTGAAACCGGACAAAGCCATGCAAACTACTGGTACAAATAGGGACAATCAGATATGTGCCAGAACAAACATAGAAAGTGGATAGAATAACGGGTGTGTCAGTAGCATGGATTCTCTGAAGGGTATGCAGTCGTAACCTGAACTACTTGCCAGTATTTTCCAACGTAAGTCTTTAATGAAATGCCACTAAATTGCCAGATAGACACAGGTTATGAAAAACACACCGAAGATAAATAGGCAACCAGCAGTACATTCTGCGACAATCTGTACAGTGGAATAGTATGGTATGGATATAGATATATGTGTATACACATAATCCACAGACGTAAACCAAAGCAAATTATGAAATGAGGACTGTACATGTATATATGTATACACAACAAACATATGTCCCGTAGATATGACATATGTACATAAATAGGCCACGGCATAGCTATTATGGGTAGACAAACAGACATGCACGAAAGGTGAATAAACCGCTGCTTTCCAAACCATTGGCCAGAAAGTTACAGTCTGGCAAGTTCTACACTTTAAACATGAATATAGGTGTCCATTGCAGGACCCCAAAAATTGATCCATACGTAGTGTCAACCATCATTGACGCAAAAGAAGTGACCTCAGCAAATACGATATAGCTGTACATGCAACAGTAGCAGGTGCAAGGGTAATAACACATGTGTCGATAGAATGTATGACGTACGAACTGATATCCGGAGAGTGGGGAGTGCTTATAAGTGTCTCCACACTTTTGTACCACTCACATTAAACATGTGTAATGGGTACTGTGGAGGGGTGTCAGGTATGGGAATCATGGGTATGCAGAAATGGGCCTAGGTGTTGTTTGGCACAGATTTATTAGGTCCGCCCCGTGGGAGTGATGTGGGTATAGCACACACCTATATTCCCAATAATGGGGCAAACCATCTACTGGATATTGTGTAAACCATTGAGGGAATATGCAGGGCCCTATATCAGTGTCATGTAGGTGATTATCATGGATGGACATGCGTACGACCAAGATGGTAACCATACCTGGCAAACTGTCAGAATAAGACAGCTGCACTAAGGCATAGTACATGAAATACAAATAGGGACTATATTAGATATACCCCAGACAAAGTCAGAATGTTAATAGAATACTGGTGTAGTCAGGAATACGAATGTTATGAGTGTTACTAATCATGACATAGAAATGTCAGTCACTATTATCTAACCGCACAGTTCATAATGCCTTGCCAGTAATTTACCAGAAAGGCACATTATTATGACAAATGTAACAAGAGCAAAGGTCAAACGTCAGAGCGTTTACCCATAATGTGTACAGGTGAGAGGTATGAAGGTAACCTGTCCAAAATACATGTACAGAACTAGTGATACTAGGTGGACAGGTGAGAAGAAAGACGTCAGGACAAATGACAAAACATGTACAAGTCATAAGCATGTACTCCGACAAATGTGAATGACAATGTATGCCCTGTGAAAGTCAATGTGGAAGGTTAATAGGCTCAAAAGAAATGTGTCCCTCAGGATGTCATGCAGTGTCACCATTACAATGTCCAGTCCCCCATACTCGTACGTGAGCTCTGCCACTGACGGAAAGCGCAAATACCGGCGTACACATAAGGTACATGATAGAATAATTAGTGTGGATAAGCAGCTGTTGGCCTTTGTGAGGAATACAACCCTATGGGTGGGTGTGTCCTGCAATATAAATGTAATGGCATCTGGCCTGTGATGCCGCCATACAGTGTGTGTATTGTTGTCAGAAAATTGATATCTTGTATCAGACACATACTCCGCAACTGTACAGATTTACGCAGAATGTGCAGAGTTTTGCCTCATATGTTTGGTGTGTTCCTCTTAAAATCAGTACCATTCTGGCAAATTCCTGAGAACTGAAGTCATTAAATAATGACAAACATTTGGGTTTAAGACACCAAATCCATCAGAAAAGTCATACAAATGCAAAACCTATTATTGTGTCAACTATCTATGTTTGTAAGAGCAATATTTAAATTCTGCCCCTATGTGTCCCACTATCAGTTAAGGCTTTGTCCAGATGTTTGCTCTAGGAGGTGGAGTGGTATGATCAGAAACAGATACATGTGTGAGGAAACAGCATTATCGACTGCAAGATAACTCAGAAGGTATGAAAAGCGCTGCAGTAGGACATTCAGTACTGTCCGCAGGTATGTGCTGACATGTCAAATGATACAGCAGTCTACATGAAGTACCTGTAGGGCTGTCACCTTTACAAATGATGATAGTGGGACATAGCCACAGCCATGCACACAGCACAAATAGACATACACACAGCAAAACTAGGCCATGATACATGAAGCCTCCGGCGTGTACGAGTAGAGTGAGAGTACATCAAGGATTGATGTCTGTCAAGCTATACAGCAAACGCCTGTAAGGGTGTGTAACACCGCCTGTAACATGAACGTTGCACGGACAATGTTGGGATTTGCAACATACCCCATTGGTATGTGAAAGTTATGCAAATATGCGATACATGAAACAGTCAGCTGTCCGTGCAAGAGCAGAGTTATGTGCAGAAATTATATATATATATATATATATATATATATATATATATATATATATATATATATATAGATAGATACAGACATACGCGAGCACACACACACACACACACACAGACACACGTGGCAGGGTTGTGAGCAGAACACGAACGTAACCACTGTACCACACAACGGCATTACGCAGTGACAGAACGTGCGACCGTGATTAGTAGATCATGGAAATCACACAGGCATACGTCTAGCCTGTAGACAGCGGCATCAAAGGCAAAGACGCTGCACAGATGTTATGGTGAGTGAATACTGTAAAAGCAATGTAATGTTGTCATGCAGCTGGAAACACACACACACACTTGGCAGAACTGGGAGTCGAACATACACCTACTACCCTATCACACTACAGCATGACGCATTTACAGAACGCGCTACTGAGATTACTAAACACAGCAGTCCCACAAGCATTCTTCTAGGTGCGTGTCGACATCCGCAAAGGCAAAGACGTCAGCAGGATATATCTGTTGTGTGAAGCATCTAAAAGCATAACCTGAGTCCCCAGGTGGACGGGAGCATGCGCATACACACACACACACACACACACACACACTTGGCAGGGCATCGAACTTGCACCTAACTACCCTATCACACTATAGCATGACGCATTTACAGAACGCGCTACCGAGATTACTAAAGCAGCAGTCCCACAGGCATTCCTCTAGGTGCATGTCGACATCCGCAAAGGCAAAGATGTCAGCGGGATATATCTGTGGTGTGAAGCATCTAAAAGCATAACCTGAGTCCCCAGGCGGACGGGAGCATGCTCACACACACACACACACACACACACACACACACACACACTTGGCAGAACTGGGAGTCGAACATACACCTAACTACCCTATCACACTACAGCATGACGCATTTACAGAATGCACTACTGAGATTACTAAACACAGCAGTCCCACAGGCATTCTTCTAGGTGCGTGTCAACATCCGCAAAGGCAAAGACGTCAGCGGGATATATCTGTGGTGTGAAGCATCTAAAAGCATAACCTGAGTCCCCAGGCGGACGGGAGCATGCGCACACACACACACACACACACACACACACACACACACACACACACTTGGCAGAACTGGGAGTCGAACATACACCTAACTACCCTATCACACTACAGCATGACGCATTTACAGAACGCGCTACCGAGATTACTAAACACAGCAGCCCCACAGGCATTCTTCTAGGTGCGTGTCGACATCCGCAAAGGCAAAGATGTCAGTGGGATATATCTGTGGTGTAAAGCATCTAAAAGCATAACCTGAGTCCCCAGGCGGACGGGAGCATGTGCACACACACACACACACACACACACACACACACACACACACACACACACACACACACACACACTTGGCAGGGCTTGGAATCGAACTTACACCTAACTACCCTATCACACTACAGCATGATGCATTTACAGAACACGCTACCGAGATTACTAAACACAGCAGTCCCACAGGCATTCTTCTAGGCGCGTGTCATCATCCGCAAATGCCAGGACGCCGGCAGGGGTTGTATAGAGAGTGTACGATCAGACATAGTACTGTCCCACGGTAGACGTACACAAACACATGGCAGTGGTGTACTCGGGGCAACTATACATGTATGGAGCACTACAACAACAATACATAGACACAGTACGCACCACAGACAGTACACCCTTCAAGATAGTCACCCAGTGTGTACTCGGTAGGCATCCATCCTGACGTTGAAGACGGAAATCTGTTGCCTGGATGACCACCATGGCAATACAGGATGTCAACGGCCATGCCCATGCACAGAGGGACATCACCGACACAAGGTTTCACTGGCCATGGCCGCACACCTGGTAATATACGTCAGTTCGGACTGTACTGTGTGTCGATCTACACAATGGTGTACTGGGCATGCTCACACACTTAGCTGTTGCAAAGGGCTGTCTTGCATGCAGATGGAGTGTAAACATGGAAAGTCTCAGTTTGGACTGTACCGTGTGTCCATCTACACACATGCGTACATGGACTGTACTGTGTGTCCATCTACACAACAGCATACTGGGCATGCTCACACACTTAGCTGTTGCAAAGGGCTGTCGTGCATGCAGATGGAGTGTATACACAGAAGGGCACAGTACAGAAGGGCACAGTAAGGAATAACTGTCCTCACGCACAGGGCGGTCACACACATGCAGTGACCTGTACACACACAGCTGCCATCACAGCTGTCACAGGTGCAGGTCACACACGTACACACTGCAGTGTACACTGTAGCTGTCAAGTCATCACCATGTCGTCGGTGCAGCAATACACAGCCTTACAGTACCACAACACCATGTGACACATGACCACTGGGCTGTACAGAGGTGTACACCAGCTGTGCAGAGTACACATGTACCGACAGGGATCCAACAGGTGTTATGCATTGCAACAATACCAGTATACATGAACAGGTCAGCTCAAGACATACCACGGCCCTTACACAGCTGTGACACATGACTGTTGCTGTACACCAATGAACACACGTCTGGATATGTCATACATGTGATTGTGTGGATGTGTGCATGGACAGCACACACAACACGTACATACATAGCATAGCCTTTGATGTACCTCGTGCATAACAGTGGCCTAAGCACTGCTACGCATGCAAATGGAAGGTGGGTCCATGTCTGTTGTATGCTCACACTACAGGGGGTAGCAATGTTGACCGGGACACATACCCTTGTACTGGTCACCTGTGACACCCGTGATATCATACCACAGTCCATGTGTTATGTATGTCAACACACATGTCCAACAATAGCAATGCATACAAACATGGCAACAGGAGACACATGTGACATCTGTACTGTGCATGCAGCAACCATGCATGTGCAGTGGCCGATGTCCGTAACATAGTTGCACCTAACTACAACATGCAGTCGCAATGCAGCCCCATCATTGACACCTGTATACGGTGACATACACACAGCACGTATGGAGGGATGTGTGTACATACAGTGGTGAATCACCTGTGTAGATGTATGTGTGCAGGGGGTGGCTCACAGTTGTGTCACACACCATCCTATCATGCCATGTGCAAACAGTACGCTATGTCACTGTTACGTGACGGTGCTGACATAACGCATACACAGCGGTCAGGTGTTACCAACTATATGTCACATGGCACCTGTAACACCTACAACCTCCAGTGTGCATATAGCAGCACAATTGCCAGACATAGCGTTGGTACACATAATGCAATCAATACCGCTGCATGTCTATCAAACGTGTCATCATATGGCAGGTGTATCATTCCCAGCACTGCCATGTGTGTCCGAATGTGTGACCAGAGATGCCACATATCGTGGGGATTATGTCCCAGTTGTTACACATCCCTGTACACCGTTGTAGAGATCTGTACATACGTCAGTGTGGGAAGCATGACGTCGGCCGGTGTGGTGCATCACACACGTCGGCTGTCCATATACATATGTGTGGTCACCACAGTGTGTGTGTGTGTATGTCTGTATGTATGTCTGGTGCTTGGTGTGAGGGTGTATGCTAATATACAGTGAGAAATGATCACTAACCCCATGTGGTGACTAACCCGTAATGGTGATGCAGTGCACTACCCTGTTGATGCCATAGGTCCCAGCCATACTGGCTACCTGTGCATGTTCCTTCTCTGTGACACGTCGTGTGGGTGCATAGTACTGTGAGGGTGATGACCACATAGGCAATAGTCCCCACCTCAACACTATGGGGTGTGCGTTATAGTGGTGTACACCCTGTGAATGTGGCCATGTTCCTGTACTGTTACAGGGTCCTACTGCTACACAGTGTGGCCTCCAGCTACCAAGTGACACCTCGCATCATCATTGGCCAGACCGCTGTGTACAACCCCTGCACCATGTCACCATACCTGTAATACGTCCTGCTATGTATGTCACATCACTGTCCAGTGTAGCCTGTGACACTGACCACATGCGTCAGGTGCAGTATATGTGCGGACATCTGTGTCATGTTGGTGTTTCCAACAGTCAGGTTGAGGGTACATGTAGCATGCTGATATTGCCAGATGTGCCTGTGAGTAATCCACAGTTACACGTGGGGGACTGCAAACACTGCAACCTGTAGGCACATGCAAGTACACCATAGGAGGGAACCAGGGTATCACAACCAACATGGTGCTACAGATGTAACCGAGACACATACCATGAACACATCACAATGCATGCTGTACCTGTACTACATGGTATGACTGGTGCATGTCGACAGTACACAACCTATGTCACATACACATCTCTCAGTATTCACACAAAACCACTGCAACATACACATCCCTCACTATGCATACACAGGTAATATTACATACACCTCTCACTATTCTGTTCACCCTGAAAAATATTTGAGCATATCCCTGCACCGATGGTGTGGAAGACAAGGATGCGATACAGGCTTCATCATATGCACAGGGTGATATGTTTGCCAGGGGCATAGGCTGCACCAATGGATGACATCATGTGTGTGTGTAAGGGCCGGTGATTTGATTGGACATGTCTGTTCAGAATGCATGTGGATGTAGTGGAGCCCTACAGTTGTGTTTGCTGTGTGCGTGTATGTGTGTACACAGTTCTGCCATTTGTGTGGCCTACACGGGGTATAATTGACAGCCCCAGATTGTACAGACCAGGTTGTACAGCTCACTGTGTCCATCCACAGCCACGTGACCTGTGCCTGCCTGGGGTTGCACGGGCACTACCAGGTGGAGGTACAGAGTGGCTACTGTCCGATGACACATGTCCGCTGGAACCATGTCCACACTGAGAACGTCCAGGGCCACGTCCACATGGCCTGCTGTGTCCTGGTGTGGACACCGCAGCACCAGCTGCACTGCTACTGCTACCTGCACTATGGGAGCGGGCATGTAAGGTGGCACACTCACGTCGACCTACACTAGGTAGTGTTGCTGGCCTATGTCCACGTGGCCTATGCCTCACTCCTACCAGGTGTTCCAGCACAGACAGCTCATGCTCGTGGATTGCCATGCCACGGTCAAGGATTCCGACCATGTCACCCAATCGCCTATCCAGAACATCAGCAATCTGCTGTTGAGCATTTGCCAATGCCTGGATGTTGTCATTTAGGGTATGGATAGCAGCCCTCTGCAGCCTCTGCCCTTCTCTGTTCTGCCGTTCAGCATGTGCCTGTGCCGCCATTACAGTCTGGAACATGTGTCTGGTGATACCAGCTGCTGCGCTCTGTCCTGCAGGTGCATGTCTGCCAGAGGTCCTCCTACGAGCAGCACCAGCCACATGCCTGTGTGGCACATCTGCAGTCATTACACTGACACCATGGTGTGTAGACACACCTTCTGTAGCCACCACACATTCCTGTTTCACGCTAACAGACGCTGACTGTCCTTCCTCTATGGCCACTGGTGATGCGGTATGTGTTGGCAGCAGAACTGTGTGTGGGGAAGAGGAGGACATAGCTGGGATGTTAACCATTGACACAGATTCAGCCCCTGACAACCCTGCCTGTACCTCATGCATATGTTCATCACCGCTAGTATCTGTGGGGACAGTAACATCAGATGGACCGCAGGAGGGTAACCCACCTACATCACCTGTGAATGCAAAGAAATACTGTAAAGTACAATAGACACACAGACACACACACACACACACACACACACACACACACACACACACACACACACACACACACACACACACACAGACACACCATGCATGTGATTTGACAGATGGCATGCAGCATGCCTGTGATACAGCAGAGGGCATGCAGCTCAGACATTAATAGTGTTAGTAAGCATACCTCCCTGGGGTGCACACTACAGCAAGCAGGTGTCATATCAGTAGCCATGCAGTTCACACAATCATGGTAGTATGCATGCATCCCCGTGATACACCATGTGGCCCAGAACAGGATAACAGTACACATGGCTGACGTGACCTTGACATGTAATCTGCTGACATGTGCATTAACATGCATACATGTCTGACACAATGGTGTCCTGACACATGTACAGCATCATAATGGGCTTCACATTGCAGTGCTGTCTGTATGCCCTACAGATAGAATGCATGTTTAGCAAATGTGCATGAGCATGGGAGGGTAGTGTGAAGTACAGACACTGTGCCATTGCATGGCATCATGAGGCATCTATATTGCTGTAGAATGCATAATATGTACACATTGCATAGCCATAACTGCATGCTATGACAAAGTCATGATGTTCAACAGATCGTATATGGTAGAATTCAGTGACACCCCCAGTAGCTGTGCACAGGCTTTTAGGATGTCCAGTGTACCACATCAACTGTATAATCGGTCAACTAAGGCTATAATTGGACCATGTGTGGACAATGTGCAACAGGGTGTATACACATCCCATGTACTGTGTGGCTACATGTCTCTGGCCATCCCCCATGGCCATGTGTGCACATGTGTTGGCCAAATGTGTGTGATGGCCATCTATCTCACATGTCTGTGTTGTTCCATATGACATACACCCATAGATGTTAGATATTTCACAATCCACAGGGCTATGCAGACAACGGGTTGTATGTTTGGTATGTGGGGTATAGGTCATGCGATAGTGTGACAATATTGCAGACAGAACACTACGTGCCTGGGACATGTCGGGTGGCACATCACAATGTGTGCTCCCAATGCAGGGGCATATGACACAATAGTGACACCTGTGGGCTGCCAATATCACAGCTCACTGTGTGGTACTGTGTGCGTACCACACATGTTGTTCCAATGCATACTACATATGCCTCCATTGTAGAACACCTCCACCGTTGTATGCACAGCTGACCACACATGTCGCAATGACAAGTACTGTGGTTTCAAGTCGGTGTATCATTTCATTTTTATATATTGCACATGGGTGGCCTGTGTGAATGATGGGTGATGCGACCTGTATATGGTGACTGGAACAAACTTCAAGTGTGCAAGTGTTAACTGGCCACATGGCAAATAGATCTACACTGTAACATGCCTGATACTGATGACAGTCTCACCTGCAATGGACTCATGTCTGTGCGGCACGCCAGAGGTACCTGTATAGGGGTGACACAGCAGTATGAACATTATCCATGACTATATGACAGCCACAGGTTGCACTGTGCATGTTAACACATTCACCTGTGTAATAGCATATAGTATGCACATGTGTGCATACACAGAGTAGCATACTGTAGTATGCAGCATGTGTGTCCACATACCTTGCATATGTTGTTACTTTACATAATGTACAGTGACACATGCAACTAAATGGGATATAATAGCCATATGTGCAGTACTGACTTACCAGGCAACTCCAGGCACATTGGTTGGGAGACACCCACATCCACGATGGCAGCTAGTGTTTGTGGATGCTGTTCCCTGGGTGTCCCCAGACTGGCCAGTAGCTCCTCAGTGTGTGTGAGTGGGGGCTGGGTTGGTGGCCCACCACCTGTTCCACATTGTTCCCTGGCGATTGCAGTGTCACGCTGTTTTGCATGTCGTATCAAGTCTGTGCAGTGTCAGAGCACCTGCTGGTAGGTGTGGTTATGGCCACCCACATCATTCACCCTCCTGCGTAGATCCTGCCACAGGTCATCCCGCTGCTGGGCATGCTGTGGCACATGGCTGAACAACAAGTCATAGTTCTCATGGAGCTGTGGGATGAGGACATCATCTTTCTGGTGGCTGTATGCTGGAAGGCGTGTACAGGGCATTATCTGTAAGACATAATGATGGTGACAGGTCACAGTTTCAGAGATGTACAAAGATACTGCTGCACATACATTTCTATGACATCTACTACATCTGCACAGTTATCTTTGCAAAGCATCATTCCACTGACACGACTGACGTGTTTGTGTCACACACATGTCACACCCATTATGCATTGGATATCATCACCATATATGTGTGTCACCTCATTACAGTGTTCATACTCCATGTGAATGCTGTCTTGCTATGGGCATGTCTATTTGCCTGCACTTGTGTTCTTACCTATCTGCACATGCCTGGATGTGTCCACGGTAATGCTGTTGACCTTGATGCTGTGTATATGTCACATATCAACACAGACACAGCCGTAATGGACTTGAGCAGTGACAATGCACACATATGCATGGACACCTGTACATGCATGTGTTTTGCCATATACATCGACACAGCACTGTACAACTGTTCAACATCCTGCCACAGATCGCCTGTGTTGCACATGTGATAGACATGGGACAATGGCTAGTCAGACGTCATTCGCAGGGATGGTTATTAACCATAGCTTGTGCGGGCACGGTTTCCAAGCTGTAACAGACAGCCATTATGCCACCACAAGGTGCATCAGTGCCACATTACTGATCCAGTCAGTTGATAGTACATCTACCATGCGGCCATCACACCATGTATGACTGGGATGACATGTGCAGCTTTGATGGACAGGGTTGCATGGTATGGTGGGAGTATGTCACATATATGGCACAGGGATCTGTCCAGCCTGTGGCGATCCTAGTATTAGGACGGTGGCTGTCCATGACATATGTCTTACAGATCAGGATATGGACATGTAGCATGTCCATCATCATGGTGTGGCAAATGTCTTTCTGCAAGGTGGACAGCATGCTGAATAGTGGAGGTGAGAATTGTGAAGGCTGGTATCGCCCATCCACGCATGGTCATTACCCCTTAAAGGTGGTATGTGATCCAATATTGGTCACCACAGTGCTGTATATGCCTGTCCAGTGATCTCCGTGCTCATGGATGGCACCCTGACATGACATGGGTACCTCATATGACTACCTAAGGGGCCTGGAGACGTCACCAAGTCGGGGGGTGCACTGCACAGCACCATCCCTCACACAGTGTCCATAATGTTGACCACAGCCTAGGTAGTAGTTAATGGGTACAGGGATGTTCACCTAGCGGTGACAATGCTGGTATCATCCATCAGACTGTGCACATATGTCACACACCTCACCCACACAGCCCATTCTGTATGTTGTTCACAACACTGACACAGCTATACTCATAGGTCATGGCCATTCACAGCCTTACATACACAGATGCCTAACATTTGTCTGTGTGGTATGGGCTACAATGAGGGTGGAGTACAACACATTAACCCTGATCTACTGTAGCTGGCACTGGTGTGATGTGCACATGTCACTCCTGCACCTTTTGTAGGTGTGAGTCTGTCAACAGGCCACTGGTGGAACACTCCTGTGACATACAAAGGTATTTGTAATCAAACATCCGTGCTGTCTTGTACATCTATACTGCTAACATCTACAGTGATAATGGTTCATGGACATGCACACCATACTCAGCAGGGTTATAGTGCGGTGCCACCCATAATGACTGTCATCACCACTTGTGGGTTGATATTATCCAACACCCTATCTATATTGTATGGTCATGCTAGGCACTTGTTCAGAACTTGTGAGCATGTCATGAGCTACTGATTAATATAGCACCCATTCCACACCATTTCCCACAGGTACACTGGCTGTCCTACACTTCCCAGCTTGCTTATGGTACAACAGCTGTTGTACACACGTAACGCACATATCCTGTGGGACATGGTTGTATATACAGGCATGTCCAACTGTCACGTACCAGTGCTACTGCCTGTCTATATGATGGATATGCCGTACATGTGGCAATAGAGCAATTGTCTCATGTACACATTCAATGCTCACCTCCCAACATACGACACTACAGCCTGTGGGGGATGCACTTCTGCAGCCGTGCTGGGGGCATAGCTCTCAAGTGTACCTCATTACGAGGAACATACCTCATTTGGGGTCTTAAAAAGTGCATGTTCCTCAAGGTTCCACATTGAAAGGGTCTGTCACACATTCATTGCTGGAGATTGTTTAACTGCTAGCCATGGCTAAATATATGGGAATCATATTAATTCATTAGAATATCTTTTTTATACATAAAACCAGCCTATTTTAGCCATTATATGCCCTTTCTAGTTGAAGCTGTTAGTAAGCGTTCCACGTTTTGCCCATTTGTCACACATTATGAAGGCTAATGTTCCTCATTTTGGGGACAGGAGGTTGACGGCTATGGCTGGGGGTAATGCTGTCACCAACCCTGACTGCACCTGACAGTCATGTGGGGATGTGTAACATTCGCAACACACCCCACCTATCACATAGTCTCACATGATCTCCACCACAGGCCACACCTATGAGGACAACTTGTGCAGTACGTCTCCATACTCTGTGTAGGCACCAGAGGTAGCCCCCATCATGGAAAACAGCATCACCAACTTATAGCCCACAGACTCATGTGTGCCCATCACATACAGCCAATAGGGAGTTATAACTTTCACAACACACCAGTCATAGGTGACTCTGTAGGGAGTCACACTGCAGTTCCACACAGCAGGCTACACAAGGCGATAGTCGCTTACATCTTGCTGTCGGGTAACTGGTTCTGCAACATAACCTATGCACCCATGCCACACCTCACCAGGTACGATGTGACTTGTCATTCTCCATGTTAGTGTGACTGCCCTGAGATGCCACTTCACAGACTACATGTGCAGGGACATGCAATAGCTCACCAGTCTTATAGCCCTGAGGGTGTGGGCCAAGCCCTGGTGAGCATTATGCATTCGTCCAGACATGATACCACTGTACAACGACCGACTCTGTCACTTCAACAGTTGCCTATGCTCCTATTGTTATTCCACAGGCATCTGGTATCTGTCCGCTTTGACTGACCTGGTCAAACACAATGCTGTGGCACAGATGACTTGCACCTGTCATCCCTGGGAGTACAGCTCACATGTAAGGCTCTTGCTGCTTCTATACTGCCTGTCTTGCACAGTTTCCAATAACAGTCACCGGCAGAATGGGAACTGGCAAGCACGACATGGGGTCATGTGACACAATGCTTGCATCTTCCTCTGTGACGCACGCAGGCAAGGCACACCTTATAATGCACCACTCCAATATCTCTGCAGTGACTGGGACCTGCCTCTAGGCTCTGCAGAGCACACCTGCAATGACAGGTTATAGACAGACCATACCTTTCAGGCACATACCTGGACCGGCACACCCACAGCTGAGGGGTTCCCATATCCCACTATGTTGTGCACACATCCTGGCTAGTTACTTAGCACAATGCATCAGAGATGCTCCACGTGCAACTAACTGTGTACGGGACCGCTATACACATTGTAACAAGCTACAGAGTCAACATCATACACCACGGTTAACATACCTCATTTGTTGGTATATTGGACAGTGGGGCTCAGACAGCTACTACTGATGTGTGACTGACACTACCCCACACTTAACTGGGATAGCCGCTCATGTACCGACACATCCATGAGTCATAACCTCCACTCTGCTGGATCAACCCATACACACCACCTCCAAGACCAAAATTAACCTTGACATGAACACTACCACTATGTGACTGGTGTTACACACCTGGGGTTATCCCCTCATTGGTGGATTCCGAACATATGCTAATCAACCTTGTTAGCCACATCCCGGCACCACACCCATCACAGCATACACAGTACATGAGTACTACAACACCTACTACAGACGTCTTCTGACAGCGGTTGTTAATGTCATGACACCCGTGCAGATGGACGGTGCACATACAAATGCTGTAACATACCCCAGTGCACTTCATTAGCATGTACACAACTGCATGGATCATGCTATTCCACACAGAGCCATGATGGTACACACCTGATAACAGATGCCACTCTGGTCATGTTCCAAGGACAAATGATGTACAACAACAGGTGTAGGCTGTTGTACAGTGGTCCCATGGGTGGGGTAGCTCACTGGTCAGCCTTGGTAGGGCCACAGGATCCCTCATCACATACTCCAAGACTAGCTACGTAAACATTACTGCGACACATTCCGGGGTGTACCACCTGGCATTATGGTGGTATGTTAGTAGTCGATGGCAACACCCACATCTGCTGTCACATACAATAGTCACTCAGGAACATTACAGACCCAGGTGATGTTGGCAACATGCTGGAGGATGGATTCAATGCTAACATTACACCCTCTCACTCACTACAGGGCCACAATCCATACAGGAACATTGTGGTGTCCCTGTGGTCACACCTACATAGTACTAACCTGCACTCTATATGTCCTGGGACACTAGCCCCATGTCACCTTCCAACATCCCAGGCTTTGATGTCCACAAACCTCTGAATGACATGTCTCCCCACTTGGCCACCATATTCAGTAATAGCCTTGTTTCAGACATTGTAGCCCCTGAATGGCACACAGCAGCATTTATTACACTACACACAGGTGGCACCACAATGCACGAGCGGGACTATAGTCCTACACACATGACTGGACTGTTCTGTATGGCTGTGGGGCACATCATCAAGGATGTCATTCACAGAGACATTGTTGGGCTCCCGTCCTTCGATGCCACCCGGGTTGGGCTTGTTAGGGCCAGAGCATGGCCCCTACACCTGGTGGACTCCTTTCATACAGTTACCAGGGCAGTTGCTGATGGTACAGGAGTCCACGCATCCTACATTGTCCTCTCATTGCCTTTCAGCACCATTCTCCATTCTGGTATTGACAGCATACACATCCACCTACACATCGTACCCTATGTCTCAGGATGTTATGCAATGTGGCTCATGGACAGGACACACACAGTGAGGCCAGCATACCATAGTACCTACTGCATGTCAGTTACATTTGGCATACCACAGTCCTCAGTCATAGGGCCCCTCATCTTCAGTATATGCTTCCCTGCAGTACAGGCTAGCACAGGGGACTTTCCCTGCCTAGCTTTACAAACCCCTGCATACAAAGCGCCATGATTGCTCCACCAGCGGCTACTGACTCCATCCATACGGGTGTCACTGTGACAGATACCTGATATGACTATCATGGCATCAAGCTGCATGACACAAGGTGCATGAACATCACCTTTGCATTACACCATTCACCCACTGACTATCACATGGGTGGTAGTCCCCTACATACATATCACATTATACATGTTTGCAGTGCACACATATGTCGCACCCACTCCTGTGGTTACTGTATTGCCACTGTGGCATGGATATCCTTCTACGTGGCCACACTTATCTGTACTGGGTGTGTAGCTGGTACATAGGTACCCATTGTACCTCTGAACTCAAGACTTCTACACACATTCAAGGGTACACCACCCCATTTAGGGTGTACCTTACACAACAGCTACAGCTTTACATACCACAATATTAACACGCCATGACGTTTACTGATCTCCCACAGTTTAATTATGCGGCTGCACTACGGACACCACATCTGTACACATTTGCATACTACATACTCAGGGGTGACCTCTGCTGATCAGACAGGGCCCATGTCCACAACATTATTAATGGATATACTCCTCACACGCGACATAAGCAAAAGCCACTGTGAGCAACATGCTCATGGATATGTGCACACACGCCACCAGGAGTCGGATGTGCTTGAGGTTTACATTCCCAAACCGGACACTCACCATGCTTTGGAACATGAGTCCTATGTACATCATGCAGGGACACTCAGTAGCACTGTTCATGTGATACCTCCCTTGGTGGTTGGGGGACACATGTAGGCCTGGGATCACTGCAGTGGCTGTACTGTGCAGAGGTGCAGGTGACACATGGCTCTGCTGTTCACAGGACACTACCCTAGAGAGGTGCCACTGGTGTGAACACTGTAGTTGTGCTTACACATGAACTTGCCAGACTACATAGTACCCCACTATGCACCTGTGAAGCTATTACATGTCCTTTGTGCATGGTTAATTGGTAGCCCTTCCATTTAGATTAGCTATCATGCTATTACAATGTCCCATGCCTACAAGCCATATGTATCCTGTTATTGTACATGCCAATAGACCATACCTTTGGTATGCATGATATGCCTGTTATGCTGTGTAGAATATCTGTCATATCTACCTACAATACTATACATTACACATATTTCACATAGTATCCCATAATGCAAAGCATACTTGCACAGCGGGACCACCTTAGATATGTCATTGATGTTATATGCCCATACACATGCGTGCTGTGACAGTATATCAACATATACTATCCCCTGCTATGGCACGTACTTGTTGGACATACCCTACCACTGACGGCGGGTTGTATGAAATTGTTCTGTTTAACACCCTCATGTAGCATCCCTTGTGGTGTCTGTGATGTGTACCTTGTGGCCCACTGCTGGACGCACAGTTTCTACCAGCGTTAGTATGCTCAGCAAGACATCACTACATAAATACCTTTTCCCACTTTATGCATTGTGGACACGTTTAATTAATGCAAACCAGGCTATACATACAGTAAAACTAATTAATACAGATCATGCTATACATAACCTTACATATCGGGTGTTCTACATACCTTGTTATCGTTATGGAGTTTCGTCTCTATCTCTCTCACAGTGTTTCAACTGGTATTCGGTATGAGCATACGGTTTGAATGCCTGACAAGTCATCCTTATATACGACGATACCTGTAACATGTGGTTTCATCCCACCAATTGGTGTTCCTGAGTGACTAATTGTTTGCATATCAGCTGTGCAGCTACTCCATTCGCCAATTACGCGGCAACAGTGGGGTATAATTGAATTTTCCACTTGGGCGTTGCCTATTTTCCCTACCTTCGGGGAGACGGTCTGTATTGTGTTTTGTTATGTGTAATTGCAACTGCTATGCATGGAGACAAGTATACTTTGGATTCATGTCCCCCGTGGATTGTGTGTGACAGCTAGAGTATGTGGTTCAACATGTGGGTGTACCTGTCATCCCAACGTCTGATAACGGACTATTGCAAACAAAACCTGTAACATGGCTGTTTGTTCCATTATACAACGCCTGCAATTTTGCATGACGCCTTTAATTGTGTCTCTCACATGGTATGTTGAGGTTTCTGCAGATGTAATTGACTGACTGGATGTTTGTGCTGCTATTACAGCCTGTATTGCTTTAGTTTCTAGTGTGGGGGATGTTGGTGGGTGTACGTAGCATATACAGGTTTGTGGGGCTTGCATTTCTACATATTCCATATATATGTGTGTGGGCTCCATCCCTAATTAGAGAGCTAACAGTTAGTAGACTTATGTTATGGGATTGTACATTGGGCCGTTGTTAATTGGTTTCTATATCGTCTGCAGGTGATCTTGCTACTTATATACCTCCGGAATTGCAGCGATATATCAAGGGATATGTGTAAGTGACAGCTATCCCTTGTATTTCTGTCCCAGATATTTGCAGTCATTGCAGTTGTATTGGTAAAAGAACCTGTTTGCCATGGGTTGCCACCTTTTCATATGGTCATTGTTGTACACTTGCGGGACACACAGCGGTGTTTACAGGCCAACACGTAGCCACGGTCAGTACACAGGTTAGCACATACTTTTATCCTCAATACATACCTATTGTTGTGGGACTTTGGCTACTTATCATATTGCATGTAACATTTACATTTCTTACATATAGGCATAACTATTAAATACGCCTATTACATTATATATGGGACATATTAATGTCCTATAATCTCGGACATTTGCCCTTTGTACTGTTTTATGTCAGGGCACACCTGCCCAGGGTGGGGCTGTCCCTCCCACTGTGGGACAGGTGGTAACCGTATGCCTACAGCTAACTATACCCACACCTACCGTACTGATCTACCTCTGACTTGGCACTAACAGACACATGTTGCGGACACACACACACATTACAGTCACACAGAGACGCACACGGCATCCTCAACGCACACACACATACACAGACTACGGCACTCACAAACACAGTTGAACACAGTACCTACGTGGACCGCAACACCGGCAGCAGTGACTAAATGTCCCTTCATATCATCATACTATTACTCGCGGCTGTACTGTTACGGTACTGTGTTCTATCAGTCTTTCAGCCTCGTGGTTATGCATGTCGGTATGTTACACATTCCATAGTTGGCGGTATCCTATTTATTTGTACCTCCAAGGTGTTATGAATGTCGTTGACCTATCTATATATATTTGCAGATATCGCTGAATCCATCTATATCAGCATATATCACTCTATTGCCCTTTCTATCTGTATTATATATATGCATATATATATATATATCTGGCTGGGAACGTGACAGGCACACAGCACCACCATATGCTGTAAGGCTCATGTACTGTTCAGGTGTTGACATTCCGTGTTCCACTTGCTGTTGTGTGTACAATGTTTGAGGGCTGCCTATGTAGGAGTCACACATTGGGCCACCTATACATTACAATTTACAAGTGGTCATGTTTGTGTGCCATCCATTTTACTGTGTGTGCAGGTGGAGAGGTGTCAGTCCATAGGGGCCTACACTGTCACAGTATGTGCTATACGTTCCCTCTTTGCCAAGGCGTAGGCATATTGGGCATGCCTCCGTCTGCCTATTGGGGCTGGCACAGGGTGTTCGTGGTCTGAATCCCTCTGTGCCTGTGATGGCCTTGGCAGTTGTGGTGGGCTATGAGGGCCTTCACCATTTTGTCCCTGCTGCAGCTGCTTCCGCAGGATCATATTATGTAGCATGGCACATACTATGATGATGTGGGCACACGTGCCTGGAGAGTACTGCAAGGCTCCACCAGATGTATCCAAGCACTGGAACAGTGATTTCAGCATCCCGAACACACGCTCTATGATGATTCTGGTTTGTGCGTGTGCCTCATTATGGCGTTCTTGCATGGGTGTGTGTGCATTTCTGATGGGAGTCATCATCCACGGCTCCAGTGCATAGCCAGCATCCCCCACAAGATGGCCATGTGGGATGTCCCCTGACAAATACCTGATACAGCTGTGAGGCATGCCAGATATGGGAGTCATGGTAGCTTCCAGGGCTGCCAGCACACACATCCATGATAATGCCCTGGGCATTGCACACCACCTGGCAGTTGCTGGAGTGGAATCCCTTGCGGTTTATGTAGCGCCTACCATGCTCACCGGGTGGTGACTTGATTTGTATGTGCGTGCAGTCTATCGCACCCAGTACCTCCGGGTAGTGTGCCACACGGCGGAAGTGGCGCATATTGCTGGCCAACTCCTCCTGAGTTCGGGGGAAGTATATCTGCTCATTGGCATGTGGTAACATGGCATCCAGGAACTGGTGTAGTACCCTGGATGCTGATGCCTGTGAGATCCCCATTATATCTCCAGTTGGCCTTTGAAAGGTACCTGTGGCCAGTATTCGCAGGCTTACACATACCTTCGTGTCCACTGGGATGGGTTCCCCTCTGTTGTTTCTGGTTCTCAGGCGTGGCTGGCACAGCTCCACTATTTGCTGTAAGATGTCCCTGTCCACCCTGTAATGCTCTACTATCTCCAGGTCATGTAGCCCCTGGTAGGTTACCCTTGGTCTGAACACTCTCCTTCTCCTCCGAGGCCTGCGATGGTTGTCGGCATCATCCTCCACAACACCGTCAGTCTCTAACACATGCTGATGAATCACAGCTATGGCAGCTCCCAACATGTACATTTTAAAAGTTCCCCGTGTGTTTACACCTATGGTGCAGTGTTTGGGAATACACAGGTGTGTGTAGGGTGCTTTCACACTTGATACTATTGTGCTGTGAACACCAATGATGTCATAGGGTGTGTATTTACAATCGTAGCTACAGGGTATCTTATGTGTTTTACTGCCGGAATTACTATTGTGGTGCCTTTGGTGTTGAATTACATTTGGCTGCCGTGGATTACCTCTTGACCTTCCCTTTACATTTCTGCACGTTGCACCTACCATTTTCTGGCATGCATCCAGCAGCCTACTTTCATTTGTACTTTTCTGGACCTGGTGTATCTTGCGTTATGTGTGCTACTGCCGGTCTGCTGTCGGTTTGCTTTGCTCTGCTGTGTCAGGTCTCCTATCTTTGCAATCCAATACCTCCCCTCCTTTCTTTGCATTCCAGTGCCTCCCCTATCCTGTTTTGCAGGTTTCTGCAAGCAGACTTGTCAGCTGACGTCGATTGGCCATCATGAGTTGATTGGTGTTGATTGCTCATTAGTACTCCAATTACCCTACTTCAGCATTTCCTTCTTTTCTTCCCCTGACCTTCCTGTTTGTGCTATTGTTCGCGGCGCGTGCGTCCGATTACTTTCGGGCACGTTTTCATCCCCGTACACATTACGCTTTTGGGCACCATGTGTGCTCTCAGCTAAACGATTCTATACCTTCCTCCCCACCCCTGTCCTGCAGCTTTGCTTAGCAACGGACAGGCCAGATTTGCATTGCTCTAATGTGCTTACTGCTACGGTGGCACACCCCTCTGCTGACGTCATGTATCTCCTCTGAGCCACTCCTCGGTGTTATACCGCTGCGCCGTATGGTACAACCTTCATCCGGCGGGACATTTGTGATTCAGTATCATCTGCCTCATTTGCATGGCATTGACTACTAATTCATAGTTACCACGCCGGACACTATCACAGGCCCTTAGCAACCCTTGCACCTTGGTTGTGGTGTTCCATGCCTACCATTGTGTATTATGCTGTAAACCTGATTTCTATTACGTTGCGATTTTATGACATTTTTATATTATTTCTTTATGTTACAGTTTCCGCACACATGCCCTCTGGTTGTGCTGTGCATTACTGTGGACATGACATTAAATGTTGTTTTTTACGTGTTGTGCATCTTTTCTTATGCCATTTGCTGTGTATTTCGCCATTGGCATATGTTAACTTTGTGATACATGGGTCTGGCCCACTTCCATAGCTCCAATGTTCTGTTTGGGAAAATGTAAACCATGTTTTTTGGTTTACATTTCCGTGGGCTTACGCTACGCCTGCACCACTTCATGAATCATTATATGCCTTCATTTGCATGGTGCGATACTGCGCATGGGGTGATTAGCATACCTAAGCCGAGGGCTGCGCAGTTCTGGCGTACGCCGGTAGTTAATGTGGAATTGGATCGTACCTGAATCGCTCGATGGCCATATTTGGCATTATACCGCCTATGCTATGCCTGCGCCTGGTGCAAGCTTAATGAATCCTGGGGAATGTGTATAATTGCATATATGTATATATAATATGTGTGTGTTTGTGTGTGTGTGTGTGTGTGTGTATGTGTGTATGTGTGTGTGTGTGTGTGTGTGTGTGTGTGTGTGTGCGCGTGTGTGTGTGTTTGGCATTATCTTGTACCCTTGTTGCCTAAGCTATGTTTGAAAATTGTCTATAATGGAAGATTGCTTTATTATTTTTATTTTTAATTCATTAACAGAGGTAAGGCACTGTTCCTAGTGGACCTTTGTCAGGCATAGTCGAAAAAATTCAGAGAACTAAAAGTTTTATTCATACAATATTACAAAGCAAATTTACAGTTGTTAGCCATAAATGAGCCAAAATATTTCTACAAAATAGTGACAGAGTACAACAAACAAGGATGCTGTTAGTGACTAGATAAAGTTACTGAATGATAATAAGTGCTGTAGTCTGTGCTAGTAGTATATATAGGTAAAATATGTTATATTTAGTAATAGGAGTAGATTTAGCACATTGAGAAAGTTATGAATAACACAATATTTATTTTATAAACAAAAAGAGCTGACAAAACATTATATCCTGTGCAGTGAGTATATTTTATTATCTGAAATTAAGTAGTCTTGAGAAATCTCTTTGTATATGCATATTTTGTTTTATTTTCTTTTGTAAAAGTATGTGTGAGCTACAAAACAACAGGCATTCAGTGATATCATTAGATTTGCTCTTATAAATGTCTGGTTCAAAGTTGAAAGGCCCGACTGCCTTGTTGAATTCTTGGTTTAGGAATTCTTTCAGACACCTTGAAATCCTTTCTTTTAGATGAGGGCTATGATAATCCACTGATCAAAGTGATTCTCTTAGATTTTTCTGTCTGCCTTTTTTTTTTAATTAAGATATCAGATATTCTCTTAGTGTCATTTTTAGCTTATTTATGCCACGTTCTCTCTACTCACACACCAGTTAATTAAATTAAGGCTTAGTATTCCTCTCTGTTCTATTCTTGGTATTATACTTCTAACAAATATGTTTCCTGCCATTTTATCTTGGTTGGATATGTTTCTTGCCCTGGAACATGCTTTTCTGATTGTATTCCTTACTCCCTCCTGTTTGATTGAGATTGTCTTGTGTTACTAGTTTTCATTTCCTTACAATTCCTAAATGCTACATGTTTTTGTAGCATTTGTCGACATATCTTTTGATAGTAACAGTCTTTTTATTTTTCTTTGCCTTTATTTGGTTTGTGCACTTTGTGCAAAAGTTTGAATCTTCTACAATGCAATTTTTGGATGCTATATTGTTTGTTTTGTAATCCTTTTCACCTTTCATTGGCTTAACTCTAAATCATAGTTTGCTGTATGATTGTTGATGTGAAGGATGCCCTACAATGGCTAATTGTGATCAAACCTGATACCTTTTTTTCATTCCTCTTTAAGAATATTAGGCCTGCTCCCTCCCAAATGGGTTCTACTACTGTCTGCTGCATACTGCTCCCTCACTAATTTGAACATCACTTAGAACATGCTTTACTGCAGTGTTTTGTAGCTATCAGAACTGCAATTGTCAGAAATAAAATCTTGTTTGCTCCCACAAGACATGTTTATTACTGACGTGGTGAAGGGAGTGTTAGAGTAAGGTTGACAGTTTTCTAATGAAAGATGTAGACATAAATCTTTGATTACTAAACTGCTGTGACTTGACAAGGTAGAAGCATTTGATGCATTTGACTACTAAATGGCTTAGTGCTATCACATGTTTAAGTTATCTGTGTTTTAACCACTAACTTCACATTGTCTATTGCAGTTACATAATTTTACGGGCATAATTAAATATTCTGGTTGTATAACAAGCACTGGATGATGACTTAGTGCTTTTCATATATCTTCTTTGTACCTCTAAAACTCTTAACAGCATGCATGTTCCATGAACGTGTACTTTGGCAGGTTTATATTAAAAGCTCAAAGAGGAGTTATATCGAACACCTCTTCAGCAACATGTAAACATCGACCGCACTAAACCGCGAACATTCAAAACAGCAATTTCTTTCCCTGGGAAAGAAATCGCTAGCACCGAAAACACATACACACAATTTCAAACATAACTAAGTGGGGTGCTTCACCCCCCCCACACACACATACCCAATATGAGGGGCAGTGCCCCCCACATACACACAACACCTAACTAAATATACCAAATTTGAGATCGCACTATAGTGGGGTAAAGGGCAATGTCACGTCTCAGGCCAAGTGATTTTTTTCCCTGGGAAAAAATCGCGGACATGAGCCTTTGCTATTTTCAGATTTCGGTCTATATGTGTCAGCGAAATGGCATTCACTGTAATGCCGTTTCACCAATCTACTATAGACCCCACTTTGGCATACATGCCTTCAGTATAGTGTGAAAAATTACATGAATAGTCCTTCACACTAAATATTCCACTGTAACTGTGTCATAATGAGAACAAAGCTTTCTCAAGTTGTGGCATACTCTTCTTTAACTTTGTTCTCATGTGTTATCATAAAGTTTCTAAGCTCTAAAGCACATTTTACAAAATGCTCTGGAATAACCTAGGCCAGTTGTATAATTCACTGTATAATGTATGTGATCCTAACCACATGACTATTTCTCTCTCTTTACTAATACATGTGTACTGGCTAGCCAGATCTCTGGTCCATTTAATGAGGTAGTGGACGGAATACATCTGCTATTTCTTTTGTATGCTGCTGATCACCAGCTGCCAACCATGCCTTTCCTTGTACCAGGTCTGCTATGCTATCCCTTACTCTACAGAACTTACTCTGACCCATAGCTGGAGCTTGTGAGGAGAATGATGAATTCTGGTGTAGTGTCAGATTGCTACTGAGGGGCAGGTTCTTAACTCCTAACCTTCCCATTGCCATCCCACATGCATGACTAAACACAGTGGGTAGACATGCAATGGGGGATGTATGGCATTTTGTCCTGCCTCTGCTGCAACTCAACCAATATTCCCCCTCCTATTCTCATATAAGGCACACCTCTATTGCATATTTCTGGCTTCCATCGGAGATCAGCTGTCGGTGGGGCCCATGCAGGCATCCTCGTTCACCAGGATAGGCATGCCCATCCACTCTACCAATCTACCAGTGACCCAAGCTCTTTTCCCAGGATAGGTATACTCATCTTCCGCACCAATCTGTCCATCACCCAAGCTTTTCCTCCAGGAAAGGCATGCCCATCCTCCCTGCCAATCTATCAGTCACCCAAGATGCTGTTTGAACACAGGTGACATTGATTGTAGTCAGGACTTTCTCTCTCAATACCACCTGGATGGTTACAATACATCTGCTAATGCGATCAAATGATAGTATATGTATGTATATTTACTGGAAATACATTTTTTGATAAAGAAGCTATGGCTTGACAGCTTTGGGACAGCAAAGGTGTACAAAATAATAAATAAACAGAATTAATAAAGCAGTATCATGGATTAAACAATGACTATAAACTTCACTTCTAAATATGACAGGAAGATATTAAAGTGATCAATTTTATAGAAGGGGAAGTGACATGCAAGAGATGGCTATTATTAGAACCCATTTGGGAGAAAATTTTGTAAATCTGGTATTCCCTAGCATGGATTAAGAAAGGATATTTGATACACTACAACGTACAAAGCCATCATCATTCATTGCTAGGGTAGCTAACAGTTGAAAGATGGGGAGCAAAAGGTTTAGCATGCAAAAAAAATTATGTTACAAGAAACTATTATAGAGCCTAGTCCTGAAGTACTCCATAGTATCACATAAAAAATATATATATCAATTGCATAAGTTGCTAACAAGTTATCAGGGGGTCTGAATGTGCTGAATACAGAAAACATGAGTTTTGTATGTCACTTAATAAAAGACAGGAAATTCCTTAGAGGTAATTTCAAGTGGGAGTTTCCATTTTGAAAGCAAGCACAATCTTATTCCTGCTGCTGGCTGTTGACCTGAAGTCCTGTCCTTACATTTTAGGCTAAATAAACAGAGATGGGCAAGGATAAACCAAGCCTTGCAGCATTTTTGGAAGCTGTATACCTCATACCTTAGAAACCAAAGTGTATGCGGGTGCATGTTCAATCATACTGCACTTGTAGGACAATATGTGCTCTGAGTGTGCTACTTCTCATATCGTTCATATATAGTAGGTGTCCTGTACCTAAACTGTCTACTAGGAAGGGGGGGGGGCAGTACCCTTTTGTAAAATAATATTTTCTAAAAGATGAGAAGTACTGTAGAAGTCTGACAGAACATTTAACTGATAGGCTGAGTGACTAGCATTAAAGTTAGAAATGTGTTTGTACAAATACCTGAATGCTTTTGGGTGAGGTCAGTAGAGGTGTAAGGCTTTCAGGTAGAGGTAAGTTTGTCCTTCTGGTAGGAGTGTAACTCTAAAGGGGATGGACATCTAGGAGTGTAACTCTAAAGGGGATGGACATCAACACCTGTAAGAAGGTTTGTATTATGGCTTTTTCCTTGTATTCTTTAACTAGGCTACTATGTGTAACTACATAATTTGAGTATCTAGGTGCAATAATTCTAGCCTGCTGAAAGACTACAAACCGTGTTACAGCATATATTAATGTTCTGTTGTTTATTATAGCCAGACTATGACAGTAAAATTGTACTTGTGACCCACTCGCTGCAAATAAATACAGTAATAAGTAATATTCAGAACTGCAATGAAATAAAGTGCATTTATTTTGTACTGTTAAGACACAATCAAATTTAACACACACACACACACACACACACACACACACACACACACACACACACACGTGTGTGTGTGCACGCACATGCGCATGAGAGCATACACATGCACACAAAATAATGTTAAGCATGAAAGCATGAATGCTGGAAAGTGACTCCTAAGATTATGCACTCTGGTTAATTAGTGGCTAGATTTCTCTGCCTATCAGAGTGTTAATTAAAAAGAAAATGGATAAATGCAATGGAATGGTTTATTGCATTATGACCACGAGTTATTACAGAGTGCACTGGTTTATAACTAGATTTCAAGGACATGCTGCTTGTTCAGCTGGCAGCCCTTTAAGTTGCTCATAGGTGTGAGTGTAGTGTGCGACTGAATATGCCCATATGGGTCTACTTCTAAAGACCGAACCAACGATTCCCCGACACAGAAATCACCGACGCCAGAAAACCGACAGCACACAAACCCGACAACGCGAAACATCGAACACCATAACACCAACACACAGAACGTAAACAACACACTACACTACATAGCATACACACTAGCCCTGACCCAAACCCTAACCCTAAGGTCTGACACTATCGCACACTTCACCTACCTGCACCCTAACCTTAACTCACTTACCCACCCCTAGCCCAAGCTCCGACACTAACGCACACTTCACCTACCTGCACCCTAACCCACTTACCCACCCCTAGCCCAAGCTCCGACACTAACGCACACTTCACCTACCTGCACCCTAACCCTAACTCACTTACCCACCCCTAGCCCAAGCTCCGACACTAACGCACACTTCACCTACCTGCACCCTAACCCTAACTCACTTACCCACCCCTAGCCCAAGCTCCGACACTAACACACACTTCACCTACCTGCACCCTAACCCTAACTCACTTACCTGACCACTCCTACCTCCGTCACTGTCGCACACTTACCGGGTCGCGATCACACATTACCCTTGTCGGTCTTTCCGCTGTCGGCGAATCACCCTGTCGGTATACGTACCTGTCGGTTATCTGGCGTCGGTGATTTCTGCGTCGGGGGATCGGCGGTTCGGTCTTTAGAAGGGGACCCGCCCATATACCCTGTGATGGACCAGGACTTGGACTAGGATGGTTTCTCTGTCTTGTATCCACTGTTTGTTAGTGTAGGTTCCATCTACTTCTTGACCCTGAATAGGATAAAGTGAGTGTTGGTCAATGAAGGAAATGAATAATATGAAACACTTTGGTGCTGATATACCTAGATAAAATGTATAACCCTTAGAGTGTTCAAAGGTAGAAAGACTTCTAAAAAGGACATTGCAGATTGTTCCTGCTTTGTAGAACAAGGTATCGGGTTAAATTATTGCAAAATTTCCTAAAATTTAATCGAGCACAGGGTTATTTAGACAATGTTCAAACAGAAGCTCAGGTTTCTGAATCAAGAAGATTCCAGAATCCATTTAAAACTGATAAAAAAGATGACTAAATAAGCAGCAGTTAATGTCTCATTACCGATCATTAAAGCACTTTTTAGAGGCATCTTATTACCCTAAAATTGTTTGCAAAACACTGAACTTTTCTTTCATCCAGGTACATGTGACTGTGTGCCTTCTAAGATAGTTTGCATTTCTAGTATAAAAAAATAATACAATTCTGAAATGTCAGGTGTCAGCATATTAAAGTATTTAGTGTATTGCAGCCATATCCATGTCATGCGGTTGAGTCAGGAGCATTTGCCTTGCATAACAGATGTTTTAAATCATGTATTTAATGACCTAAGTCTTCAGTTTATTGTTAAGATTTGGCTCTGTCAGTCTTTTATTGTTTAAAAAAATGGATACAGATAAGTAATCTGCTGGAATAGAAATGGCCTGTTGGAAAACAACCAAGTCAGGTATTTAGTAGTCTATGGCTAGAAAAAGAAAATCACTTTCTAAGACATGCTGAGAAGTCAAATGTCTGGAGGAATCATCTCGAAACTCTGCTGCTTCGACTGGCCCAGGTAAATGATGCTATACTTTACTGGTTAAAATCAAAAATTATATTAAACAATAGCTTCTGAGCAGCAAGGACTGTCTTACTCTTGTTTAGAAATATTATATGTGGGTTATACATGTAGAATTTAATATTATTACACTCGCTGTTAACTCATTAAAGACGAGTGCACCTCCAGGCTTTTCTGTGATTACCTCCTACTGCACCTCAAGGCATCAAGCATTGCTTGTTCATATTTGCATTTTTTTAAAGGCTCAAGCCACACCCACTGGTACACACTCAAAAGAGCTGTAGTGGAGGGAATGAATTAATATACTTAAGCTACTCTCGTGTAATACAGCAGTAGAGTTGTTACCTCACAGCAAGAGGTTCTCCCGTTCGATTCTCAGCTGGGCTTGGGAGTGCCTTCTGTGTGGAGTCTGCATGTCCTCCCCATGGTTGAGTAGCGTTCAAAAGACATGCGTGCATAATTGGGCATGCCTTCATTGAAGGTTGGGCGTCAAGCTGGCACCTTGGTGTTTCATAAAAATCTACTGCCAATCATTAGCGGACCGGAGTTCCACTGTGGTGACCTCTTACAGAAAAGCCGAAAGACAAACAAGAAAGAACTCTTGTGTAATACTGCTTTATAAATAGACATTATGCTGGATTAACTCATTTACACTGAGAGTAAAAAGGGTCATATTCCAAAACAGTTTATGCTGGGGGCAAGGTACTGTCCTGAGCTTCTGATTGTTTTGGAAATGGTGCCAATTCCAAAAGGTGGTTCTGCATGATAATGAAGGATTGAGATAGTTGTCATGGCTGTGTAGTGCACAGTGTGTGTGTGTGTGTGTGTGTGTGTGTGTGTGTGTGTGTGTGTGTGTGTGTGTGTGTGCGCATGTGATTCTGAAACTGGAACTGGTAATTCAGTCCTTTGTGGAAAAGGCATTTGCGAAAGCACACCAATGAAACCTAGCATGTCGGGTGTAAAATCCTATCTAACATATGTTTTGATATAACTAGAAACACAGATATAAAGTCTAAAGACACAGTAACATTGTAGCCAACTAAATGTCAAACACTGTGTGTGTGTGTGTGTGTGTGTGTGTGTGTGTGTGTGTGTGTGTGTGTGTGTGTGTGTGTGTGTGTGTGTGTGTGTGTAGAGGTGCATTAGTCATATAGAAAATGTTCAGTGTTGATAGCCATAGGATGGGCACTATTTGTAGAGAAACAGTTAAGGCAGAGATATGTGAAAATCCATTTGCAGTGCAATCCTGTGTGATCAGAATAATACTATATCATGACTAGTCCCACATCTTACAGTTCACTGGATCATGATAAGACTGTCCAGCCTTCCAAGGCCAAAACACCTCCCCCCAGTAAGCTATACTATGACCTAACTTTGAGAAAACTCCATTTTGAACAGACATGAGTGGCGACGTTTTTAGTGTATGGGTCCACAGACAGCAAGGTTTCACATCTAGTGAATGCATTAATTCAGTCACTCACAGAACACCTTACTGGAGGCTGTTTTGCTTCAGCTATAATACATCAATGTTCACCAGCATAGTTTTTATTGTATGATAAGTAATCAAGATCATGTTACAACATCTTTCCATTAAACAGTGCACCATATACATACATACATATATATATAGGTTCATAGGTGTGTACTAGGCCAACGGCCCTGGATCCTTTATAAGCCTAGCCCATAGAAGTGCCCTGGCATCATACTACCGTTAGTTCCCAGTGCCTCTATCAAGTAGAACCACTGGAGTGATCCCAGGGGTGAACTTTCTATTTCCCATCCACTCATCAAGATGTCACTTGAAAAGGGCCAGTGAGGTGCTCTGCTTGACAAGTATGGGAAGTCTATTCCAGAGTATGGGCAGTCTCTGGGTTATGAACCTGTCTTTCCAGCATGTTCTGCTGATTGTGGTAATGAGGTTGAGGTCCCTGGAGGATGTGATGCGGAGGGATTGGGATTTCTTTAGGTGTAACATTTCTAACAGGGGTGGGTCAGACATGACTTCGTAAGTCAAGCAGAGATCGCCTCTTAATAGATGATATGAGATAGAGAAAAGCTGGAGTTTTTTGTGTATGTCCATGTAGAGCATGTGTTTAAGGCCTAGAATCCTCTTCTTGAGGTACTTTTGTGGCCTTTCCAGCTGTTGCAGGTGTCTGGTTAGGTACATGCCAAATGGGGAATTATACTCGATGATTGGCCTAATGAGGGAAGAGTAGAGAGAGATGATGACCTCTTTCTTCCTGGATGCAAAACCCTTGGTAATGAGATTTGCCACATAGAATGACTTTCTGACCGCAGTGGCAATGTGGTGGTTGAAGGAGAGGTTGCTGTCAACCTGTGGCCCCAGATCTCTTATAACGGCTTCAGTGTTCAGTGAGCTATCATCAATGTGGTAATTAGTGGGAACTGAGTTTTTCCCAAAGGGAACGACAATGCATTTTTTGGCATTAAACTTAAGCCCATGGTTTCCACACCAGTCACTGGCCTCAGTGACACCTTTCTGTAGGATGTCTACATCACTTGGGGAGTTAATAGCTCCCAGCTTGCAATCATTGGCAATCTTGGTCAGCCAGAGTCCCTCCATGTTGGCCTGGACTTCTGAGAAGTAGATGCCAAACAGGAGAGGACCCAGGACCAATCCCTGTGGGACTCCACTCGTGACTGGTCAGCAGTGTGACTTGGGAGTCTGCTACTTTCACACTGTGGGCTCTATCTGTGAGCCAATTTGCAACCCACCTAGTGATATAGGGTTTGATGCCTAATTTGGTGAGTCTATCAATAATTCCTGAGTGGGGAATGGTATCAAAGGCCTTGGCCAGATCAAGGTAGGCTGTATGAACTGCCTTGTCCTCATCCACAACTCTGGTGACTGACTCAAAGAAGTTAACCAGGTTGAGCAGGCATGATCTACCCTTCACAAAGGCAAATTGCATGGGAATCCAGAGTTTGGAGATTCCCTATATCCTTGTTAATTAGGTCCATGATGATGTGCTCCATAGCCTTACATATCAGACTCATTAGGCTAATGGGGCGATAATTCCCAGGTTCTGTAGTCGCTCCCCCTTTATGGAGAGGGCTGACTGTAACAGTGTGCCATTCTGTAGGGACAAAGCCTGAGGTGAGGTTGTTCATAGGTTCATAGGTTAGTACTAAGCTAACTGCCCATGTGAGCCATTGGAAGCCTAGCCAATTATCCCTTGTGATACTCAAACCCTGCACCTTGTGTTTGTAAGGCAAACACCTTAACCATTAGGCCACCCTCCCAACCCCTATGTGATTGAACAGGGCACACAGGTGTGGTGCCAGTTCACTTTGTAGTTCATGTAGAACACAGCCAGGGATATTGTGGGGTCCCATGGAAGCTGTATTCTTGGCCTTTGACAATGCAGCTTTAACCTGTGCTGCAGAAATGTTGGGTGCCTGGCATTCTTCCATTATTGTGATCGGTCCTTTGGGGGGGGGGGGTAAACTTGGCACTGAATCTGTCGGCCAGAATGTTGGCAATATCTGTTGGCTCAGTATAAGATGTAGCATTGTGCAGCAATTCAGAGAAAATGTGGGTATTGCCGTGGAGATTCTTGATATAACTGTAGAAAGCTTTGTGGTTGTTTTTAGTGTCTGCTTCAATTCTGCCTTCATAGCAAGCTTTAGAGGTTTTGATGAGGGATCTCAACTTTTTGTTGAGGCTAATAAGGGAGTTTTTCCAGTCTTGGGATGTCACCTTTCTCTTCAACAGTTTCTTCCTTCTGTTTTACAGTTTGTTAATGGCAGGGGACCACCAGATTGGCTTTTGGATGAGAGCATCTTGGTTCTGTTAGGTGTGGCTAGTTCCATGCATTTATGTACGAGTTTTTACAGTGCATTGGTGTATGATTTGGTGGTAATGCACCTATTTTCCATTTGCATGGGTGCCGTGAAGTTAGCCACCTCTGTTTTTAGCAGCCCAAAGTCAGCTTTGGAGAAGTTTTTCATGGTGGTTATCTGTGCTGGTGGTGTGGGTGAGATGTGGATTTCCATGGTAAATAGTTTGTGGTCGGATCTAACCAGGAAGGAATCGACTATTGGTGTTGAGCAATGGTTGCCCATGTTAGTAATAACCAGGTCAAGGATGTTGCTTCCTCTAGTGGGGTTAAGAATAAGCTGGTCCAGCGCATTGGAATTAATGAATTCCAGGAAGCATTGGGCAAGTGTATTGGTGCATGAGTAGTTTTCCCAGTTGATGGAGGAGTAGTCGAAGTCACCCAGTATGAGAATGTTGGGTTGAACCTTAAAGTTTCCAGGGTGCTTAGGAACATGGAGTGAGAGTCTTGGGACATGGTTGGGGATCTATAGCAGGCTACGACCTGAATCGCCGTCTTACCCACTGTTAGTTGTACCTGAAGTATCTCTGATGCATTATACTGGGCTACTAGTCTGGAGGTGTGCATATACTTTATGAATATGGAGATGCCACTGCCTTTGGAGCTTTGGTCCATGTTCTGGGGCCAAAATGTGTGGAATGAGTTATAGCCTGGTAGCACAGGGGTGCTTTCTGCTGCTTTAAACCAGGTCTCCGTTACAGCACAAATGTCAATGTTCTCCATTTTGAGGAGTGCTTTGAGCGAGTGCATCTTGAGATTTAGACTTCTAGAGTTGAGCAGCATGACCAACAGATTGCATTTATTTATAGCTGTTATGGTGGTAATTTGGTCTTTGGAGTACCACGTAAAAAAATCACTATAGGGGTGGCAAGAGCCTTAGCCAGTATCCAAAAACCTAGGGGTAACAGATGCAGGCCATCTCTGGCAAAACATCGAGGTCTGTCAGTCATGTCATTCCAAGCAGACAAATACCGGATCCCCTTAAAATGACACCAGATATTTAGCCAATTGTTGAAGTCAATCATTTTCTGCTTGTACTGTTGTATCATTCTTGGTGACGGTATGATGCTGCTCAGGCTTAGGGTCATACCTGCCTGTGCCACATAATCCAAGAGCTCATCCATGTCTCTTTTCATGTAGTCCAGGGAGGTGCATCTCAGGTCATTCACAACCACATGGACAATGACAGAGTCATACTTGTACTTGTTGTGGAATGACCTGAGTGCGAGTGTTATGTTTCGGATCCTGACACCTGACAGACAGCTGACTGTTACCTTCTCCTTATTCAACCAAGTGAGTGGGACATCAGTGTGCCTCACTATCAAGTCACTTATGATTAGTGTATTGGGCAAGCTGCTCTGCCTTAGGGGCTAAGGTTGAGTGGCACACTGTGTAGGTGAGGTGTGTGTCTAGTGATTTATGCTGTGTTGTGGTGGTCGAGTGCATTTCTGATTTGGAGGTCTCTGCTGTTTGGGTAGATTTCTATTGAGAGCCTCCGAGAAGATGGGTGTGTGGTTTGTATTTTTATATGAGAGCTGTGACAGTGGGTGTCCTGGAGGGCTATGTGTTCCATGTGGTGTGGTGCAGGTGTTGACCTTCTCCTCTTGACCAGCTATTCCGGTCTTGGCTGGAAAGTGCATGTTTTCCAGTATGGATATATAAGTACGTCTCTCACAAGTCTGAGTGTTGAGAGGTAAGAGGAGTGGGTTGTCTGTGTACATGCCTCAGAATGCCCAAGTTCACCAGGTTAATAGCAGAAAGCACAGGGAACTGACCTGTATACTTGTCAGGAGTGATGGTCATTATTAATAAGTACTGGAGTTGTTTCCTTATAGGATGTTTAGTGCTGTTAGTACATATGCGTGCTACAATAATTGCTACAAGAAACCAGATGAAGTGATAGGCGAATAAGCTAGTTAAATGCAAGAGAGAAGAGAACTAGCAAGATCTATGGGAAAAATTGAAGAGAAGACTTTCTGGCACCAGTAATAGTTTACCCTAAACATATATATATATATATATATATATATATATATATATATATATATATATATATAGTGCTTCAAGTGCTTCAGGCTGATTCAGATAAAATCAATTTCCCATATCCCACCTGTAGTGATTCTACCAGACTCAGAATAGCATCTCATCTGAAAGCTGTGTTTTATCACTTTAGTGTAAGGTTTAACACCTGGAGGCTGTATTCTATTACTTTAGTGTAAGGTTTAGCATCTGGAGCCTGTATTATTTCAGTCATGCACATAACACAATGCCTGAGGCTGCACTGCTTAAGCTGCATACAACAAATGTGTACAAATAAGTGAAATATCCCCATTGCTTATACTAGACTATTACTTGGTATCACAGAATAGTACTTATCTGACAGTCATGAGCATAATGCTATACATTGCTTCCCAGTAAAAATCTTTTTTTCACAACCACATTTGAATTGAATAAATACAACCTTCAAATACCAAAGTTTTCCTGCAACAGTGTAACGTTTACAACACATCAGATAGATTATATAATCATGTAAAATAAAGTGAAGCATTCCCCCTCTTCCACGAATGAGGCATCCGGTATCCGGCCTTAGCTCTTCTCAAACAACTTTCACCTTAATACTGTATCATGTTTCTCACTGATCATCTTTTTCAGACGTTTATTAGAATGTAAATTAATACAGCCTCCAGATGCCAAGCAGATCTGTGTGCAATGTAGTTAACACTGTGCATATGTAAGCTTATTAATTAAGCCTCATTGAAGTAAAACATCAGTTACAGCATGTCTTAATTTATTTGTGCACTGAACACATTACCCTAGGCACAGTTCAAGTGTGTGCACCAACACACAGCAAAAATGTCGACAAATTATCAGGTGTGGGGCCAGGCACAAGAAGTGTCAATATTCATTGTTGTCATTACAAGTGCCCAAAAACACTCTAGGGCTTTTTTGAGCAGTGCCAGACTATAAACCTGCTGACAAAGTAAAACCAACTCAAAGGTATCTAAAGGTATTACTGCTGAATGTCAGGAGCCTGAGCAAGAAACTCCACTCCCTCCAGGCTACCTCATCCTGGAGAATGTGGACATCTGTGCAGTTACTGAGACATGGTTCAAAGCCACAGAGAGCACTTCATCAGTGCAGGGCTACAATGCCTTCCACACATTCAGTCCATCTACTGCACAGGCAGGTACCAAAGGTGGAGGTGTTTCAATCTATATTAACAGAAAACTCATCTCAAGACTAGTCAAACAGGATGATGTGCTTGAGCTTCTCCATACCCAGATTTCCATAGGCAAAGTCCCGTATCATGTCCTTGCAAGCTCTGGTCACCCTCTATGACCCAAGAAACCCATAACTCATACTTGGCCTTACAGGAGGCCCTCACCATTCAACCCAATAGTATATTCATGGGAAACATCAACTATCTTGCTCTAAACTGGAGTACTTATACAACCCCAAACTTACAGGCCCAGAGATGCCTGGACTTTGTAAACACATCTTAGACCAAAGAGTCAATACTCCCAATAAGGATGCAAACATTCTTGACCAGGCACTCACAAACAAGGGAGAATGCTGCCCCCCAGTGTAGTGTCTTCTCTGTTAAGGTCAAACCACAAAGCTATCTCCTTCATAATAAAAATCAGTTATGTGACCCTGGCTAACCGTGTAACATTTAGGAAATATTCTAAGGCAAACTTCCTACTACTAAGTGATCAACTGCCAAAAGGTCAGGGCCCCCAAACCATAGGAACACAGCTGCCTAATAAAGAATTGTTCACAGAAACCTGTATAGTCATGTTAATAAATGCATAGCAACAGCTGTGCCTACCAAAAATAAGTCAGAACTAACTCAAATAACAAATCACCCTGGTGGAATCCAAACGTAAATAGGTTGCACAACACACAAAAAAAGTCATGGCTAAGATTAGGAAGTACTACGCCCAACACTAAGAGGGTAAACTAAGTCTACTAAAGCCAAATTTGAGGTAAAGATAACCTTCCAAGCAAAAGACAACCACAAGGCATTCTTTATCTATTTCCAAAACCTCAAAGGCAGCACACATCAGTGTGTAGAACTGATTGTAAATGGAGCAACGAACATAGAGCCAGAAGATGTAGCAAATCTGCTGGCTGACAGTTTCAGCTCCAGTTTTACCCCCCTTCCCAGTCACTTCCCCCAAGAAACACCATCAAACAACCCCATCTATCACTGGAAATCAGGTCCTAGATGAGTTCTCTAAAGCAGAAAATACTGCATCGATGAGGCCCTAAAATATCCTAGGATACCTCCTGAACAACCTGAAACATGACCTGCTAGGAACAGTGGAGTCAATGTTTAACCATAGCCTTCAGACAGGCTTTGTATCATGTGAATGGAGAACTACAATGGTCATTCTTCTAGACAAGGGTGGGCCATCAATGGGCCCTGGGAACTACAGACCTATAAGTCTGACTAGTGTCATATATAAAGCCATGGAAAAAGTTATCCTGGAAAGGATAAATAAGGACATAGAAAATCTTCAAACACTGGAACTAGCCCAGTTTGATTTCATAGAAAGAAGATCATACCCACTTATCCTGGTAGACTTCTTTGAGAAAGTCATCAAGGCAATGGATGAGGACAAAATGGTATATACTACTTGCCATGACCTGGCTAAGGCATCTGTCACAGTACCTCACTCTGACATAAACCCCTATGTTACATGCTGGATAGCCAACTGGCTCTCAAATAGTCTCCCCTATCCTAACTTCCTGGGTCGTATCTCAACAAATAGGCTAGTCAGTGGTGGAGTCACTCAGTGCTCTGTGCTTGGTCTGTTCTTTTTTGGCATCTACTTTTTGGAAGTCAAAGCCAATGTCAAGGGCCTCTGGTTGACCAAATTTGCAGATAATTACAAACTAAAAGCAGTTATAGAATCCTTCCAAGACACTAGCATCCTACAGGAAGGACTCGCACAGACATATGACTGGTTCATAGATTCATAGGTGTTTACTAAGCTAATGACCATTAGGGCCCTTATAGGCCTAGCTGTGCAACTCAAATGTGACCCACAAATTTGATTTATAGCGGGTGATTTACTGACTGCCTCTGTCCATCAGAGATATAGGAGCCAGACCGGGGGTGAATTTCCAATTACCACTCCATTGATCCAAGTTACACTTAAATATGGGTAGGGAGGAATTCTGGTTCACAAGGATGGAGAGCTTGCTCCCGAGAATGGGGATTCTGTGAGAGACATATCTGTTTCTCCGACATGTCCTACTCAGCAAGCAAAATTTAGGTCTTTTAATCTAGTAGTTTTGATGAGGTATGTTGTGCAGATGTACAAAAGGTTATTCAAAACAGGGTCTAGGGTTGCCTTGTATAGCAGGCAAAGATCACCTCTCAAAAGTCTGTTTGATACCGAGTAAAGAGACGGGGCTTTGAGGCGATCAGTGTAGGACATTATGTTTAATCCCTGTATTCTTTTAGTAAGGAAGCTTTGTGGACATTCCAGTTTCTGCATGTGTCTTTTCAGGTACATGCCACACCAGCCATTATACTGTTTGATGGGTCTGATCAGGGCTGATTGCAGTGGTATGATGACCTCTATATACCAAGATGCCATGCCCTTGCTTGCAAGTCAAGCAGCATAGAAGGATTTTCTTGTTACTTTGGACACATGTTGGTTGAAGGCTGGGTTGCTATCTACTTGAGTTACCAAATCCCCGTCTAGATAATCAGGTTTTAAGGGTGTTTTATTGATGATATAATTACCCAAAGTCACAGACTTCCCAAAAACTACTACAATGCATTTCTTGGTACTGTATTTTTATCCATGGCTTTGGCACCAAGGGTTTTTCTGAAGGGTGTTTTTGTCTTGGGAGGATTCAATGGTTGCTTCCATTTTGCAATCATCTGTGAACTTGGTTAGCCAGAGACCTTTGGCATTGGCTTTGTCATCCGAGAGCTAGACACCAAAGAGGAGTGGATCTAGCACAGAGCCCGGGGGGACTTCACTGTGGAGATGGCCTCACCAATTCTAACCACTTTGCTAACTATCCAGCATGTTATAAAGGGGTTTATACCTAGTTCTCTAAGTTTGTTGACAATGCCAGAGTGAGCTATTGTATCAAATGTTTTAGCCAAATCTAGACATCATTTTGTCTGAATCCATTGCCTTAGTGAAATTTTCAAAGTAATCCATCAGATTCAGTAAGCATGTCCATTCTTTGACAAAGCCAAACTGGGATGGACCCAGTGTCAGGAGGTCTCCTTGTGGCCTTGTTGATAATTGCCTTGATAATTCTTGCCATGACATTGCAAATACAACTAGCCAGACTAATGGGTCTGCAGTTTCCAGGATCTGTTAAAGGTCCTCCATTACGAAGGGGATGACCAGCACAGTCCTCCATTCATGTGACACAAAGCCTGTTTTAAGACTATAATTAATGTCTCCAGGTGTCGTGATAAGTTGTATTTTAGACTATTCAGGAATCATCCAGGGATGTTATCTGGGCATATTGAGGTTGTGTTCTTAGCTTTAGTGAGTGCTTCCCCCTTGTTATTGTTGGAGAGGTATTGTTTGAGGGTATTTTGGGGGCTAGTTGGGGGTGAGAGGTGGGTAAAATTGTAACTGACTCTGTCCACTGACAGGTTTGCTATATCTACAGGTTTCAGGAATGTGGCACCATTAACTACTAGTTCAGAATATTGCTGTGTGCTGCCTTGAGGTTTCTGACATAGTTGTAGAAGGCCTTATGGCTATCTTTTACCTGGCAGGCTATCTTAACCTCAAAGTTGGCCTTGTTTGACCTAATTAGCTCTTAGTTGCCTATTTACTTTGATGGGACAGTTTTTATCTTCATGGCTATTAATTACTCTTCTTGATTTTTGCAATATATTTTTCTTTTGTTGTATATCCTGTTTAATATGGGATGCCACCTAACTGGTTTCTTTGTGGAGCTAGTTCTGGGTTACTTCTGGTAGGTACAACAGCCTTCATACAGCCATTGACATGGCGGTAAAGAGTTTCTGAGAGCAATTCGGCATATGGTACTATATTCTTGGGTCATGGAGTGGCACTGAATTTTGATAAACCATCACTTAATAACAGGTAATTTTTCCAGGAATAGTTCCTGTTACTGGCTGTAATGGGATTATGGAGTTGCTTTTGATTTCAAAGAGGACAGCTTTTATGGTCGGACCTTACTGGGGAGGATGAGAAATTGGAGGGGCGCAGCGTTCGCCCATAGTTGTGAGCATGAGGTCCAGTATGTTTGAACTTTACTATTTGGTCAAGGATGTTTGTATTTACAAACTCCAGGAATCTCTGTGCCTGTAAATTTGAGGCCATGTAGATTCCCGGTCTATAGAGTGGGCCTTACATCATATTTTTAGGCTGGATTGTAAGTGTCTGTAGTAGGTCCAAGTATGCATTGTGAGCTTCTTGTGATATGGAAGGTGACCTATAGCCAGCCATGATATGGTACAGGATTTTAGCTATGATGATCTGCATGTGGAGGAGCTCCAGCATGCCATCTTGTCAGACCACCCTAAGGGTATGCGTGTTATTGATGTATATTGAGACACCTCCACCTTTAGCCCTTGTCTGTGCAGTTACTGGTCAAAAAATATGTAAGGCCCTGAAACCTTGCACTGCCGGGGTCCTCCCTGCCACTTTAAACCATGTCTCAGTAACTGCACAGATAGCTATATTCTCGAGTTTGAGGAGGACTTGAAGGGAGTGTTTTTTTTTTTTTATTTTATTTAGGTTCCTAGCATTAACACCTTGAGGTTCTGTTGAGCTGATTTTGCTATGGTGGTAGGGTTGTCCACTTGGCATTGTCTAAAAAGGCACTATGGAGTGAATAAAGTTTTAGCCAGTATTTGAAAGCCTAAGCAAAGTCATGGCTTAATATTCAGTGCCAAGAAATGCATAATAGCACCCTTTGGGAAATTGGCCACCATAATAAATTACTCACTGATAATGAACCTCTAAGGGCAGAACCAGTAGTCAGGGAATTTGGGTACTTATGTAAGTAGTAACCTGGCTTTCGACCAACAGGTGTATAAGGTAGTAAGGAAATCATTCCATGTTGCTCAACTTATAAGGAAGGGCATGGAATCTGAGTCCAAGGAAGTCATCGTTCTACTGTATTCAGCCCTTCTCAGACCCAGCACTGAGTACAACACCCCCTTCTGTATGTACCTGACCAGGCACTTGCAGCAACTGGAATGTCCAAAGAAATTCTTCACAAAAAGAATACAGGGTATAACCTGCATGTGCTATGCAGATCACCTCAAAGCCCTGTTTCTGTACCCTGTTACCTACAAACTGTTGACAGGTGATCTATACCTGGCATACAAGGCACACTTAGATACCACTCTGATGGATCCTTTGCATATCTGCAAAACGAATAGTACCAGAATTACTTTAGCTTGGAATTTAGATTTTGTGACATAAGTAGGACACCTTAAAGGGACAGGTATGTATCTCAGAGAATTCCCCTTCTCTGGAACAGGCTTCCTATCCATGTGAAGCAGAGGTCTTCTCTAACCTATAAAACAGAAATCTGGACCAGTGGATGGGATATCAGAAATACACTCCAGGTCTAGCACCTGTGTCTCTAATGGACAGCGGAAGCCTGTAAATCCTATAAATATATATCCCTTAAAATAGCTTTCAAGGCACATAAACTTGCATGATACAATCAGAATGCTTGGCTAGACTTATAAAGACCCCAGTGGGCTTTAGCTTCATATACAGCTGTGATCCTATGAGCCTATGCTATATAGATTAAGATAATGTAACTTCAAGCTAAATAAGATTGAGTATAAAGCAGGCGAGACAAGTCTGTAATACATAGAGCAGCATTTAATTTCAGATGACTGAAATCTGTTACAGAGAAGTTCACAACAGCAGTACATGCACTAAGGCCATAAAATAAACAACACTTTAGAGGCTTGTTGAAATAGTAAAACAAACTGGCATTACAGAGGTTTCTATGACAAATGTAGCATCTTGTAAAGTTTGTACCTAACGTTTGGGATAATTATACTTTTAGGAAAGTTGTTAGACTGAGTTGTCGCTTGGAACTGAGCTATGAAAAATAGGAATTTTTAAATGATCAAGGAGGTAGTTACAGATGCACAAATGCTAAAACAGTGTGATGTGAATTAACTAGCTGCATTGCAAGTAGCTGCAAGTCAGACTGGTATATTTGTAATCCTACAATAGAATAAACCAGTTACCTATGGGTCAGGAATATTTACGTTTGTATATGCTTGGGTAGAAATTAGAAAATAAATGATTAGCAACAGTGTATTGATCTGATAAATTCCATTACTACATCTATGGTGAAGTTGTTCAAGAGAAAATAGACTCACCTATGTATTCACTTCAAGAGGCCAAAAGGTTATACTGACCATTTTTCTCAATGGCCTGATGGTCTGGCTTCACCCTCCCTAGACCAGGTCATCTTCTGTTTAAAGGAGGGCCTACTTGTCTGAGGCTGGGAAACTACCTTGAAGTCTGACCCCAGGGTTGCATTATCAATGCAGATATCAAGGTGTTTTCAGTTGTAGCCTAACCCTGACACTGGTCACTAGCATGCATACTTACATCATTGAAATGGCCTGCTATATCTTCTCCCTGAAGAATGGGTGCTCCCATTAGTCTGCCCAAAGAAAACACCTATTAGCAGCTTGGTAGCTTCCAACACATACACCTGGTACACAGCTTTACCAGCTGAGCACATAGTATTGTAAGTAATGACAGCACAGCAGGCATAATGACTTTCCTTCTTCTCCTGGATGGGTGAACCAGTTTCTGGACATTGATGCATGGTGAGGCTTAAAAAGGCCCTCATGGTCGTTAGCCTAGTAAACACCTATGAACTTATGAACCTGTTTATTCCCATTCTTCTTCGTTGTTTCTCCACTGCCCAGACAACTGCTTGATCTTAGGTTTTCCAGATCATGGTTAAGGATTTATCTTTCTATGCCATGGAAGTGTACTATTGAAGTACAATCTGAATGTGAAATATAGACTAGTTAAGGAAATACACATAGCACATGTGCTGAGTTGATCATTTTACTAGAAGAGCATAAAGACTTGTTATAAGAAGAAGGTGAGATTCTTTGGGTAATACAACAGTTGCCAAAGACAGGAAAAACGTAAAGGAATTTCAGAGATGTACTGACACTCACTTAGAAATGCACTTACTA
Organism: Protopterus annectens; assembly: GCF_019279795.1. Lineage (NCBI taxonomy): Eukaryota > Metazoa > Chordata > Ceratodontiformes > Protopteridae > Protopterus > Protopterus annectens. Next base: position 268,296,889 of record NC_056728.1, read on the forward strand.
AAAAAGTCAAATGCAAAGGATGGCCCAAGCAAAAATCATTAGTAAGGAAAGAAATCCAGTCTTATTTATCATTATAATGAAGAAATAAGTTGTGACCAGGCTTAATTTTTAAAGCTGATAAAATAAAAATTCCCATGTACTTGTGAAAACAAGTACTTGAAAAGCTATACGCATTAAACCTAGAAATGGCAATGTGCACTCAAATAATGTAAGAAAAATGTATTATCCAGAAATTTTGAGTTATATAGTACAAGTAGCACCAAGCTGTACAATCTGCAATTCATATAATGACAAACCAGAAGAGACTTTTAATTGATAAATGTCATGGTCATTGCGTTGGTAAACAGCATGTTCATATATGTAGTTGAGTAGGTACTGATTTGTTCTTCAGAGAAGCCATATATCTTATTTATGTGGACTATTATTTTAAGTTACCTGAAATAATCAACTTGATAGATGTGACAACTGCAAGTGTGGTTAGTGCATTAAAATCTGTAGTTTCAAGAGAAGAGATACCTGACATTGTTCAATGTGACAGTGGTAGCACAGAGCAATAAAGCTTTCACTGTAGCCCAGACAACCCATATGCAACCAGTGGCTCAGGTGCTGTGGGGGCTATCAAGGGGGAGGAATAGTATGATGAGCTCACTTCTAACTGAGTGAGGGAGGGAAATGTGCATTCAGAAAGATCGTTGAGGCTATGGTTAAATAATCATTCTAGTGGGCCCTTAAGTTCATGTTTTCTGCTATCTAAGAGGAACCTTGGGATATTATTAAGACCCATCAATGTGGTGTTTTTAGCCTTTTAGAGATCATTGAGAATGTAATTCCGTGGTGGTGCAGTGGTAGTGTTGTTGCTGCCTCACAGCAAGAGGCTCTCCCGTTCTTTTCTCGGCTTGGATTGGGAGTGCCTTCTGTGTGGAGTCTGCATGTCCTCCCCACAGTTGAGTGGGTGTTTAAAAGACATGTGTTGAATGGGCGTGCCTTCGTTGAAGGTTGGGGATTGGGCTGGTAACTCGACACCATAAAAACCAACTGCCAATCATTAGCGGACCGGAGTTCCACTGTGGCGACCCCTAACCGGGAAAAGTCAAAAGACAAACAACAGCAAGAGATCATTGAGAATGTATTTCCTAGTGATGATTATAGTTGGGGTTACATCTTGATAGGCGTCAAGGGGAGAAAGCAGGCTAAAGATGGAGCGGACTTAATCGGCCAGTAGATTTGTTATATCATCTGGCTCAGTATAGGTAGCTTAATTTACAATTAGTTTAGCATACTGTTGTTTATTGCCTTTAGGTTGTTGACATAGCTAAAGAATGCCTCGTGATTATCCTTAAGATAGGAGGCTACTTTAACTTCATTAAATTTCACCAGAGTGTCACTTAATAGTATGTCTTTTACCTTGGAGTAATTCTTGAAAGTTCCAGATCTGGCTAGTGTCCCAGATTTTATTTCAAAGGAGACATGATTTGACCTGACCTGTGAGGATGTTACAGTGTGTGTGTGTGTGTGTGGGGGGGGGGGGGGATTGAAACCTTTACCCATGTTTATGAGGGCAAAGTCAAGTATCTTTGCACCCCTAGTGGGCATATGGACTAGCTGGAATGTTTGGGCCTGTTTGGGATTGTGTAAGATTCCCAGTTTATCGTGGTATAGTTGAAGTTCCCCATGTGTCTGCATGAATATGATATTGGGTTGACTGGAGAGTTACTTTAGTACATTTAATTACTCGCTGCTTTTATATATATATATATATATATATATATATATATATATAAATCTACACACACACACACACACACACACACACACACACACACACACACACACACACACACACACACACACACACACACACAAGCCAGCTTACAAATCCTGGGTAGAGGGAGGCAGCTTGGCTCACTACTTTGGCTGCTTGGTTGGGAGGTTGCGTATACAAATAAATGCATTGGTAACCTTACCGCAGAAGTCATTACCACAACTGCAGAAATGGCCAAGTCACTTGCAACCAACTCCTATTGCACCCCCCACACACACACAAATGATGTAGGTTCAGAGCACTGAACTGCACTGTTACAGTCATCCTGTACCCTCCCGCAAAATATTTAGATCCAGAGCACTGAACTGCACTGCTACAGCCATACTGCACCTCCCCGAAAAAAGAAATGTATAGACCATGATCTGACACTGCAATATATTATCTCTTTTGCCCTATCACACTGATTGCCTTTTTGCTTACAGTACAAGGCAGAGTAGCTGTTAGACTTTGCTTACAAGGCAGTCTGTGTCAAGCCTTAATGTCATATTATAGCAGTCAGTCCCACAGATGTCCAGTCATACAGGTGCTGGCATTCGGCACAAAGCATCCATGCCATATCACAGCAGGCAGATCACTATCCTACTGGGACTTACCTGGTCAACAAAAACTAAATAAATATGGCACATTATCCTTCTGTCTTTTCCAGTTCTCTGCTGCTCTCAAAGAATTACTGAAGGTTTACCCAATTTACAAACTAATGTAAATATTGTACCATTACACTCTGTTTACTAGAATGTACATATACAGTCTAATATGGACTACTTGTGTTTTTACTTAGGAAATGTTATGTGTGTGTGTGTGTATTATATATATTTTATATAAGGCCTATAATAAATCAAGCTTTACCCACAATTGCAAACAGATAATAGATTGCATACAAAATATTAAACAAGGTGCCATAAAAGCAGCAACATAGAGTTACCTCAGTAGTTGATTATTACAGTGAAATATAATCTGCGAAATAAAATGTACAAAGCATTAAGAATACCTAACTTAGACCAATAAAAAACCTGCAAAAGGCACTAGTTTATGCAAAAGCTACAGCAGTGGTTTAGTCCATCACCCAACCAACAAGTAATTGGTTATAGCAAGTGATTAATACACTCAGTGTTAGACTACAGAAACACACAATGGATCATAAAGGTACTAATGGAGGTGTAAACAAACAGCAGAAAGCATATGGACACATTTACAAAATGAGCAAAGGCAAAGCAGAAATCAAAAGTCTAGCCAGTTAGTATCTGTGATGAGGAATGCAGTTAAGACATTACTGTCATGGGATTAAAATAGCTTAATTTTAGTACATTTCTCTGCTGTGTGAAAATAGCTTGTAGACTTAGTTGTTCTGTTTAATTACAGATGATTTTGTCTCAATATGCAATGTATACTCAAAGTCTAAGGAATAAATAATGCCTCTGGCCCAGCAACCAACATGCTACTAATCATCACACTGACATGCCCAACAGTGTCAATGCTGCATATGTGCAACCCAAATCATAACTAGAAACACTGCTAGAGAAGTATGAAGACCTTTTAATAACATTTTCTTATTAAAATAAAAAAAAAAAAGAAAGAAAGGCAGCATAACCTCCACAGCAACACAAAGATCTTACCTGACAAAAAGCCAGACAAGCAAACATGAAACTGTGCCTTAGAGGGTTCCATGACCCCTAATCCCGTGCTCCTAACTGCTCCTCTCCCATATACATCTCACAGTGCCTCCACCCCTGGATTCTCATCACAGCCTCCCCATATAATCCAGATATGTTTTTTAACTTTTTCTGACATTTTTGTATTCTTCCGATGCAGTGATATGAACCTGGATGTCTCTATAATAAAACTTTATTTACATTGTAATAAGTGATACGGAAGCTTTAACAAACACCAATGCTGGTACTGGAATTAAAAAGGGAAAGGAATAAATCTATTTGCATAAATACAATAAATAGTAATATGTGGGATGGATTTACAAAAAGGAATGAAAAACTGAAGTGACTGGAATCGGGAACAAAACAGTGAAGGGGGGGCTGCATACTGAGTTATAATGTGTGAAAAATAAATTGGACAAGATGCATTAACAATGATTTAGTGGTGTAAGAAAATTACTGTAGACAACTTAGACAAATCCTCCAGCTGCAAGACAAATTACAGGGAGCAAATACAGACAGCAGTACAATAAGGGGTAAACGGCCCAAGACCATCCATCTGAAATGTCCCTGATTGTGCAGAACGCTCATGATTTTTTTATCTTACTTTTGACCTGCCCCTCATAACGTCTCAGGTAATCAGTGGTAATTACTGTTAAGTCAATAATGTTTCCACTTGCATTACTATTTTTAGAAAATGCACGTTGATGCAAAAAGTCTCATTTTAAGTGCATCACAGTGCTATATAAAAGTAAAATGTTTTGTTTTTTTTTATGGCCTTTGTGACACAATTATTTAAGAATTTTGAAAAATGAAGTTGGAAGGTTTGCCAGACAATGTGTTAACCAATTAGTAGGTAGTAAGGATTAAAATTTGAGGACAGAAAGAGGCCGTGGTGCAGTAAAATAAGTGCCTCACTGTAAGTAGGTAGTATAAGGCAACAGTACATGAACTATGCCTCCTGCTGTGAGCTATCAATCACACCAGCAAGAAGCTCAAATTCCCTTTGCCACTTTGACAGATATGAAGGGGAGGTGTTTAGGGGGAGGGGAGGTTAGTTTAAAGACTACAACTCGGGCATAACAAAAGAATGAAAATTTGCCACTTTAGAAAGAAAATGAAGTAGCAGGCATTGAGAATACAGTTCAATGTGATTATCCCTGTTTGTCTTTTAAGTAGTCATTGAAAAGCAAGAAATAGTAATTAAACCTGACTGAATAAAAGAAAGCGGGTTATGTGTGAAAACACACGTAAAGTCAAAGCATTGACAGGAGTTTAGGAGTTAAGATGTAATATTTTAAAGCCAAACACTGCACTGTGGGATATCTAGAGTTAGACTTAAACATCAAGATGCCGGACGCCATGTGGGCAGACTCCGAAATTACATTTAAAAGTATTAAAAAAACTACAGACTCAAAAGTGGTGTAAAATGTAGGCAACATCAAGACATGATTAAATAAATGTTTTTTTTTTTCAGTCTTTCTAGCTTGGCTAAGTCCTTTTTGCAGGTTTTACTGAATGATTTGCCTGTGTGATCTTTTTATACTTTAATGTGTATGTTTTATTATATGGGCATGAACTCTTTATCAGTTTAGTTTTAAAATGTAGAAGGTTTAAATGCACATTATATACTTCAGCTACACTGTTGATGTCTGAAAATGGCAAAGCAGCCAAACCACCAACATTCAGAAAACAGTGTGCCATCAGCACAAGTATATGTCTTACAATTTCTTTCTTGATCTGCAAAGGCTGCATATTCACAGGTTTGGTGGTAGTACCAGGTGGAAAGCAATGGTACACAATTATCCTTAAGAAAAGAAAGAAACTGCCACTTCTTTTATTTTGCTACTGACTGATCTCTAATTTGAAGGGCTGTGATTGCTTTGAGAGGTACTTAACAAGAGGGATACAGATACTGTCAGAATGAGATTATTTCATGATTCATGGATTCCATGAAAAAAATAATTTCAAACAATACAATGAGTCTTGTACTGCATGTGAATATAGAAGTTAGAGTAAGGTGTAGTTGGGAGATATGCTTTGAATGAAAAACATCACAATCAGCTGCCTTGCAACAAAGATGGACAGCAAAGTTAAAGAAAGAAGTGAGAATGCATTTTTTGACTTTAGTGAGCATTCACCTGTCAGAGCTGCTCAGCTGGCAGTAGAATTACTGTGGACTAAATTAGTGTCAGGTTTCATAAACACATAAAATAAACTGCTGGTAGTATAAAAAGAGGGTTAGTGGAAAAGAACAGTTGAGCATTGTTAAGAATTAAATGGTTTCAGAGGTACAGGTTCACAATCACTAATCTGAAATTCTGAAATTCGATAAGCTCTGAAATCTGAAGTTTTTTCCAGATAATACTGGACCACGCACTTGTTGGCCCCATGCAGTGCTTGGTGCTCATACTGTTAGCAGCGCGTCTGCTATTCACTGATACTTTTATTGCTTTTGTCTTTAATTTCACTGTGAAACTGTCAGAAACGATCACACTATTGATGCCGATGATGTCCTGCTTGTTGCTCCATGATCCAACCACGAACCTTCTGCAGCAACTTCCAATTACACCCAGTGTGTCTGTGTGTGTGTGTGTGTGTGTGTGTGTGTGTGTGTGTGTGTGTGTGTGTGTGTGTGTGTGTGTGTGTGTGTGTGTGTGTGTGTTGAGGGGAATGAGTGAGCAGTTCCAACAAGCTTGACTCTTACTCTAAATAAAAGTGCACTTGAATTTTGAAAATGAGTTTTCAATTCTTCATAGCAGAGCATACAATATTTATACAATATAGTTTTTTGACACCTAATTAAGCCATATTTGTAATTCGTTGTCTGAGGGCTCTAAAATCCTAAAGATTCTGAAATTCAAAACACAGCTGGTCCCAAGGATTAGGGATTAGGGATTGTGAACCTTTAGTCAAAAAAGAAAATGTAAAACAAAAAGTAGACTTTTTCTCACTGTATTTTTTATTACATCACCTTTTGTGTAATTCAATGCAACTAATAATGAAGACTTGAGAAACATGTCTTCTTTGAAAAAAAAAGTGTTGACTTGTGAAATTTTAGTCGTGTCCTTCTCTCTTGGCAGTTAATTTTTTGCTGTTCTCATACCTAATGTGGAAAGTAGTTAGCAATTGTGGAAACAGGCCAGGAAGGAACAATCTAGGCAGATTGAATACACTATGTAGCCTTTTTCTTTTGATAAATTCAGTGCATCATTAGTAAATTTGAAGCAGAATCACGACAGGAAAAAATATTACAACAGTCTTGTTTCATGCTGATTGTTAAGGTTGATTTCTTCTTTATATAGTTGTTTTCATTATATAAGAGTTGTTGAAAAGTTGGCTGGTCTGGCAGTTAACACACTGCTGAAGACAAAAAAGACTTTAACTGATGCTTATAGAATGTTTATAGGATAATGCATTTTGATTCCATGAGTTTCATTTGATAAGATAACAGGTCTCGTATATATTTTCTGCAGCTCTGGAAAACTTGAGAGTTTAATAATTTCATTAAAGACTGATCTGAAGAAAGCCATACCATTAATGCAGTCTAGTTCTAGTTGGGGGTCTTTTCAGTACAGTAAACTGTCAGTTAACTGGAACTCAAGCAACCAGAAAAAATCAAAGAAATAAGGTACAATTTTCATGTGCTGCACTTTCTGCCCTCCCCCCCCCCCCCAGCAGAAGCATACATTATGTTTTTGAAGTTTTAGAGTTTAAAAAAGGAAGATAGGAGTAAATCCCCTCTCTCCCCAACCCAACAAGTCAAACCAAACAAATAGTATATGGTACATTATTAGGCCGATTTTTAATAGCAACTCTCAAGCAACCAGAAACTACAGTTATGTGATATCTACCAATCCCCCATGGGTGCCGGTTAACCGAGAGTTTACTGTACAACATTATTCTAATGTATAGCCATAGATTCACATTCTAAGGCCACTGAGTTTTATGACCATTTATACCTTGCCAGTACCATCACTGGGGTTACACCTCATTTCTCCAGAAGGGACATATCAGTTGGCGTAAATTTGTCCACACCCATCAAGTTATATACTTTATACTTAAAGGAAGATAACAAGTCATACTTAATATGTAAGGGAAGTTTATTCCAGAGGTTTGGATGACACTGGGATATAAAGCTTTCCCCTCTAACTTGATTTATTTATCTGTTGGTGAAGCCTTAGGTGCCTCGTTCTACTATTGTTGGAGATATTGGACTTGCAAAGAAACAGGAGGTCCAGAGCAATCAGTACTCTAATGTCACAGTAAGTGAAACAGAAATATCTCCTCAAATGTCTGTAAGATTCTAAATACAAGGTAGAGCTGCCAGCCTCTCTTATTTTCTCACAGACTTTAGGCCTCTGATCTTTTTGGTTAGGAACTTTTGGAGTCTTCTTAATTGTTTGATATGTTTAGTGAGATACATCCCAAAAGGAGCATTGCACACTTTAATTGATCTGATCAATGCTGAGTATAAGGGACTGATTACCTCTTTATAGACCTTGATGATATTCCTTTGGCAATTAGCTGGGCTAAATAAAAGTATTTCTTGACAACCATTGTCACATGATGGTCAAAAGTAAGAGAGCTATCAATCTAAGTACCTAGGCAGAGACATAGATAGGTTGTACAGAGGGTGTAGTCACCCTGGGCACAAATGGTTTGGGGCCACGATTGGCAGTCCCCAATTGGTTTTCATTCAGAAAATGCTGGCATTACATTTGCAGTCAGGACTGAAGCAATGTAATGATATTTAACTTCAGTGCATTAGTGGCATACAGAAAAGAATGCTGGTATTGTTTTTGCGGTCAGACTTAACTTCAGAACTCAAGTGCTGTGGTGCTCTGTGTGTGGCATAAACTGTAACAGCTGCTTGCTACAAATGTAACAGGCAGATTGTTACAGTTTAATAGGAGAGATTTTCTTTTATTTTTCCTGTCCTATGCCAGATTGATGGATGGCACTGGGTGGCAGAATAACAAACTACATCTCTTTACCTAGGTCCCTGCCTCTCAGCCTTTTCATGCTGTCTGATGTGGTACCCGCATCTCACACTGTGTGGATTCTTTGTTTCAGTCTGTTTGCTATCCCTCTTACCATTCTAGTATTGCTGGAGAAAGATAAGAGTCCATTTTTAAAGCACTTAGCTTTTGTATGATGCAAGCTTGGCCAGATCAAGATATCCCTTGTGCACTACATGGCCACCATCTATCGCCTCTGTAACTCTTATAAAGACATTTACCAGATGACAGAAGCAACATTTATCCTGCATAAAGTCTAACTGTTGGAGGTCAATTCTAATAAGATTATTGATGTCTCATTTTATAAAGTCAGTTATAATACGTTCCATGGCTTTGCAGATGAGGCTGGTAAGACTGACAGGTCTGTAATTACCTGGGCTGATTGCAAGGCCACCCATCTGGAGGTGCAGCCCCATTATGGTCCATCACTTATTATGGAGAAAACTTGTAGGTAAACTTAGGTTAAACAGTTTGAGGAGTGAGTTTGCAAGGGCACATTTAACACTATTATTTATGCAACCAGGTATAATGTCAAGTCTCGTGGAGGAAGTATTTTTAATCATTGGTAGTACTTTTACTAAGTGATCTTTAGACATAATGAGATATATTTCAGGGTTTTGAATAGAAAAGACTCAGGGGAGAAACTGACCTTAAATTTGTTTGCAAGGATATTAGCAATGTCTATTGAGTCAAAATAAGAGGTGTCATTATCAATATGCTTGGAGCAGTTTAGGACATTTTTTTTGTTTTCTAACATAGCTAAAGAATGATTTCTAATTATCTTTGGTTTCAGAACCAAGTTGATAGGCTGCTTTAGTGGATCTGATAGTGTTTTTTATTCTTTTGAGTTCATCATTGAGAAAAGGAGTTTTGGAACTACTAAATAATTTAAGGATTTTTTTGTTGTATAGCTTTTTTGTCAGTAGACCACTGGGGTGGTTTGCTTTTTAATGTCTTGTGATACTTGCTTATTGTAGGGCTACTAGCTCTATGCATTTTTATAAATGAGTGTAGAATTAGTGATACTTTCTGCTGTACTAAGACTAGGAGAGGTGACGTTGATAATTTGTCACTAAGTAGGTTGAAGTTGGAATGTAAGTGAGAAAGATTACTGATGAACTGACAGAGTGCCCTTGAAGGAATATCACAAGGAATAGATGACCAATCTGTAAACACAGCATACGTGTGTATACCAACTTCATAGTTACACAAACTTTACAGAAACCGGAAAAAAATTACCTTTTAAAGGGTATCCACTATGAGTTATTGATGTCAGACTTACTACAGATACCACCCGAGGCATTTTCCCCCAACATGAATTACTCTACACATTCAGGGAATCACCCTGCAGCTTTCTTGTGATGGACTTCAGGCCCCAGACCCATTTATGTATACATATGAATGCTCACAAAAGCAAATGTCAAAAGACTGAACTGGGAATACTGAAAACCCAGAAAGTCAAACAGCAAAGGCCTTAATTTTGTGGGATTGGGATACAGTGGGGATTGGGGTTTTGCTCCATTGCCCCACTATAGTATGATCTAGGAGTCTGTATATATAATTAGTAGTGGATGTGGGGGGATGCTTGGGGGCTTTCCTCCCTCACAAAAATTTGTTTTTCTTTGTTTTTTGGGTTTCTGAGTTTTTAACGTTCCTGGTTTGGTCTTTTGACATTTGCTCTTTTGAGCAAAACTGTGGAAAAGAAACAGCATTGCATGGAGATCATGGTAAAGTGGAGAATGGGGAATGTGTCCTTTCCCCACTATAGTGCGATCTCAGAGTTAGTATATATAATTAGCAGAAACTGAAGGTTTCTTTCATTGTTTTGACTTTCAGTCTTATGAGCTTAGCCATTCAAGGTTTGTGTACTTTGATGTTTTGAAGTACACCCATATATACTAACTCCACTGTTATACAAATCTTATAGAAAGGGAAAAAAAATCACCTTTTAGAGGTGAAACATGCCTCGTAGTACTATTACCTGGCACCATAGCAAATACATTCTGGGAGCTGATGCTTCAGGGAAATTCCATCAGGTGGTCTTTTTCTTGGAAATATTCATTTGAACAGATGTAGATCTCCTATCACATCCATATATTGCAGACTTGTTGTACTCTGTCAGCTCAGTAATATTTATTGGCAGGAATTGACTCATGCTGTTCGAATGATAATTGTTCAAAATGTGTTATGCACAATGAGTTTGTCCTTCTTTATTAAACAAAGTATTCATCTGATGCTGTTGGTCTGACAGATGAAGCCTATGGACCAGCTCTTGCAGTGTTGCAGAAGGCTGACCAACTTCAACGGCAGAGGAAAGCAGAAGAACTGGTTGAAGAACTCGAGGTGATAAAAGGAAGAGTTGACTTGGTAAATATATTCATATATACATTTGTCATTCAAGACAGTTAATGAACAGTTATGTATTTTTACTGTTAATGAACAGTTATGTATTTTTAAAGGAAGGTGTCATTTTGTGTGTACGTTTGCTTTTTTAGCAAGCACTGATTTTTCCACTTTCCCTTAATAATTACCAATGAAGCTGAACATCGTTTGCAGTTCTGGGTGAATTTTGGAAACAACTGAGTTTTAGTTACTTTACCTGAAAGTCCTTAAAATGTGTGCTGGAGTCAGAGTAATGACTCTCACATATCTAAAGTTTAGCTATAATCATGCTGTAATATAAACTGTGGAAAAGTGCATCTGTGTCCAAGAAATCATGATAAAAATAAGTTAGAAAATTGCTGCAGTATTTTCCTTTTAACTTTCCTGGGCAAGATTTTAGAAACAAATAGTTGCACTGCACCTTCAAAATACCTATGTAAGTGTGGTGTTATTTCTAGACATAAATATGATTTAAATGACAGCGTTGATATCATGAGTCATGTGATCTCGCACTGACTCCATTCTGTAAAACACGATAATGGTCAAATAACATAGGCTATGTTGAAATTGCTGAAAATGTTAATGTGATCAGTCAAAATTGTTTTTCGGTACATAAGACATTTTTATTTTATAATCTTTCCATACTTCAAATGCATTTCTTTTGTTCTCCTTAATCTACCGGTTGTGTTATTCATTCCCAAGGCTGTGTACAGTTTGTTTGATACCTTAATTTGACCCTCTAATCAGGTAGTGGAGAATGTCCATGCTACTGTGGCAAGGGATTTTGCAAAAGGAGCAGCAGAAGGTCAAGCCAGTCCTTTATACTGGGAATGGAGCACCACTGTACTGTAAACACTAACCTCTCAGAGACAAGTGTGCAGCCATTACTGTGCCACATCCATTATATCACATTATCCTACCATGTAGGTAATTCAGAGTGTCTTATTTTTTCCCTTTTGTAAACATTATAGCCCTGCAAATACTTCCACCTGGCATCATCAGGAGGCAACTATCGCTTTGCCCACACATTGTCTGTCTGAGACAGGAGAGGTGGCTCTTCTTCCAAAGCTGTCCAAGTGATAGAATAGTTAATGTCAAAACCAGGAATATACTCTTTTTTTTTCTTTCAAGCACTACCACAGGGTTAGTTAAACATTGTGTTCTCGAACCTTAACTATTTACTCTACTCAGCCACAATACTATGTCAGATGCACAAAGGATCCCTTTATCATTACATACTGACATTCTTACTTTCACTCAATCCATAGATTTTCCTACATTTGCAAAGAAAGAATTTCATACATGGAGATGGTTTCCCTTGATGCATGCTGATGTTAACTTTACTATAGCAACACCACAGGTTCATAGGTGTGTACTAGGCTAATGATCACAAGGGCCTTTTAAGCCTAGATGCACATCCTAAATCTCTGGCAAGTCCTGGTACCCTAGATAAGTGTTAGCAGAGGCTTGGGAGATGAAAGATTTACAAGCAGGGGCCTGGAAGATGAATCATTTACAGGCTGCCTATGTCTAGGCACCAAACCAGGGATGAATTTCCTGTTCCAGTGGAAGAACGTGCAGTAGAACCTAAAAGCAGCAACAACTCAAGTAAAACAAAGGATCCAGTGGAAGACTTCTAAAACCACCAAACACTTTATTAAAATAACAAAATAAGACAGGTAAGCGCTTTCATGCAAAACATAGCACTTCATCAGACAAAAATACATCCGAATATATAACATAAAACAATCGAACTAAGTTAGAACACATTCAGCTCATTTAATTGGCCAGGCTTTCAGCACCGGTTTTAAAGGTATACAACAGTTTAAACTATATTCCTTATCAGTCTGCAAACATATCATCCATTTAAGTTCATTCATTTCCGTAAAGTTGTCTGCATCCCCTAATCTTATATCCGGTTTTAACAATTGTAATACACTAAATTTAAATGTACGCATAATGTCCTTATCAATCACATGTCTAGCTAGTGCATTAGAACTCTGCTGACTACATATTACACTCAAAATGCTCTTTAATTCTCTCTCTCAAGGTACGATTAGTCTTTCTCATATAAAAACATGGGCAGACTGAGCAAGCAGGAAGATATGTTAAATTACTGCTAAAGCAATCTCTGTATAAATTCAGGGTAAACTTCTGGGATGTAACAGGATGGACAAAACAATTTGTCCTAGCAATATGATCACAAGCACTACGTACTCTGCAGGGGAATGTCCCTATCCATCCAGATTTACTCACTTCAGCACCCCTTTGCCTGTAACAAAGTATTCTTTTCAGTGTTTTCCTATTCTTAAATAAAAATCTGGGCTGTTCCCCTGCAATCTGTTTGATCTTATCATCTGTAGTAAGAATGGGCCAGTTACGTCTAACTATATTGCAAAGTGCATTTACATTACTTGAGTAGAAAAGGGGTACTGCTATTCTCCCACTATTCATTGAACTAAGCAGATAAGTAACATTGATTACTTCATTTCTTTGAGAAAAATATGGGTTTGTCTTCCCTAAGTGGAAGTACTTCACTAATTGCTATATGCATCTCTGCCTCACTGTAACCCCTTGCTTTCAATTGTTGAGAAAGCTGAATGAATTCTTTTAAATCTCGATCTACATTTCTCAATCTTGACAGTCTCATACACAGTCCCTTAACAATATTTCTACAAACAAATTGTAGGTGCATGCTATTTCTACGCAACATATTATTTATCCTGCAATGCTTCCTATAAACTCTTGTAATAAATTTCTTATCTGGGGTTTTTATAACTTTAACATCTAGAAAATCTATCTCACTATCAGAAATGTTAATAGGTTCATAGGTAGGTACTAGGCTATCGGCCCAATGGCCTAAGTAAGCCTAGTCGCCAAGGCTACCTGGCTTACGCCACCCAAGAAAGTTAATTTCCTGTGTCCCTGTTGAGCAGAGTCACAGAAGTGATCCCAGGGGTGTATTTCCTAATTCCCATCCACTCATCAAGATTTTTCTTGAAGAGTGCTAATGAGGAACTTTGCTTGACATAGATGGGTAGCTTGTTCCAGAGTATAGGACGTCTCTGGGACAGGAATCTATCCCTCCAGCATGTTCTGTTTATTGTGGTGACAAGGTTTAGGTCCCTGGAGCGTGTAGCTCAGAGGGATTGGGGTTTCTTTAGGTGTAGCATGTCCAACAGCTCTGGGTTTAACATAGCTTTATATGTTAGGCAGAGATCTCCTCAGAGTAGGCGATATGCTACAGAGAAAAGCTGGAGTTTTTTTGAGACGGTCAGTGTAGGGCATCTGTTTGAGGCCAGTAATCCTCTTTGTGAGGTACGTCTGTGGCCTTTCCAGGTGCTGCAGATGTCTTGTGAGGTACATTCCAAAAAGGGTGTTGGGCTCTATAATGGGTCTAATGAGTGCCGAGTAGAGGGGAAAAATGACTTCTTTTTTCCTGGATGAGAACCCTTTTGTGATGAGGTTTGCCACATAGAAGGATTTCCTGACTACTGTGGTGATGTGATTATCAAAGGAGAGACTACTGTCCACCTGGGACCCAAGGTCTCTTATCACTCATTCGGCATTAAGTAGACTGCCATTTATGTGTTAGTTCATGGGTACAGAGTTTTTACCAAAGGGAATGACAATGCACTTTTTGGCACTGAGCTTGAGGCCATTCCTCTGACACCAGGCATCTGTCGCAGTGAGGCCCTTCTGTAGGATGTCCACATCATTTGGGGACTCAACTATGGCTCCTAGTTTGCAGTCATCTGTGAACTTGGTTAGCCACAGGCCTTCTGTGTTAGCCTGTACTTCAGAGAAGTAGATACCAAACAGGAGAGGTCCCAGGACTGAACCCTGTGGTACTCCACTTGTCACTGGTTTGAAGTCAGATTTGAAGTTAACAGTGTGGGTTCTATTAGTGAGCCAGTTGGCAACCCATCTTGTGATGTAGGGATTTATACCTATTTTAGTGAGTTTAGCTATAATTCCAGAATGGGGGATGGTGTCGAAAGCCTTGGCGAGGTCAAGATAGGCTGTGTGAACCACCTTACCCTTGTCTACGACTTTGGTGACTGCCTCAAAGAAGTTGATTAGGTTCAGAAGGCATGATCTGCCTTTCATAAACCCGAACTGGGTGAGGTCCAGAGTTTGGAGGTTACCAATGTCTTTGTGTATGAGTTCCATGATGATACGTTCCATGGCCTTGCAGACCAGGCTCATCAGGCTAATAGGGCAATAGTTCCCAGGATCAGTGGTGGCTTCTCCTTTGTGGAGTGGGATAACTGTTGCTGTGTGCCATTCAGTGGCACAAAGTCTTTTGTGAGACTATGATTGAACATGGTGCTTAGGTGGGGAGCCACTTAATTCTGAAGTTCATGTAAAACATAGCCTGAGATGTTATCCGGTCCCATGGATGCTGTGTTTTTGGTTTTAGAGAGTGCAGCTTTTACCTGAATAGGTGTGATTACAGGGACTCTGCAGTCTTCCTGTATAGATATGGGCCCTTTAGGGGGTGAGAGGGGGTAAAGTTAGCACTGAACCTGTCTGCCAGGATGTTGGCAATATCAGTTGGCTTTGTAATTTTCATGCCGTTGTGCTGTAACTCAGAGGAGATCTGAGTATTGCATTGAGATTCTTGACATAGCTATAGAATGCTTTGTGGCTGCCCTTCGAATCAGTGTCCATTTTGTTTTCATAGCTAGCTTTGGAGGATCTTATAAGGGATCTCAGCTTCTTACTGAGACTGACCAGGGAGCTCCTCCACTCATGGGATTTTACTCTCTTTTGCAACAGTTTTTTCCTTCTGTTGTAGAGGTTGTTTATGGCAGGGGACCACCAGATTGGCTTTCTTTTTTTGGAGGATAGCGTCTTGGTTCTGTTTGGGATAGCATGATCCATGCACTCATGTAAGTGCTTATAGAGTGCATTTATGTAGGATTCAGCAGTCATAACTGTATTGTCCATCTGCATGGGTGTCATGAAGTTTGCCACTTCTGTCTTAAGAAGCATGAAGTTGGCTTTGGAGAAATTTTTTACCATGGTTTCCATAATGGTGGGTAGGGGTGGGATGTGGATATCTTGGGTGATTAGCTTATGGTCAGATCTGACCAATGAGGAGTTGACTTCCAGTCACTCATGTTGGTAATGACTAGGTCTAGGATATTGTTTCCCCTGGTGGGGATGTGGATAAGTTGATCCAGGGCAATGGAATTTATGAATTCCAGAAAGTGTTGCACAAAGGAGTTGGTACATGAGTAGTTTTCCCAGTAAACGGTTGAGTAGTTGAAATTGCCCATTATTAGGGTGTTTGGTTGATCCCTAATATTTTCTAGTATATCAAGAAAAGAGGAGTGGGAATCCTGGGGTATGGTGGGGGTCTCTTCAGATATTTATGTATTTTGGGGCATACTGTGAAGTATTGGAACTGTGGGATGCTCAACTAACAAAAAATTATAAATTTCTTATTTCTTACATATAAATTTCATATGAAATTTGTCTACACATTAATAAATCGTACAACTCAGAATGTACATTGTTATTCCAACAGATAATGGTGTGTACAATGTTCAACATCAGTTTTACTCTTAGTTGTTTAATTGGCATAAAGGCGTTATATAAAATAACTTAATATTAGCATCAATGACCTGAAAATCCAGTTCTGTGTTAGAACTTCAGTTTTTTCTCAAAGGAAATAGTAATGGCAGATAATATTATTTTCTTTTTCATGTTTTATGTGCCTAGTTCTATTTTTTATTTCTTTTTATTTGTGGATTGTTGCATGTTTTATATGTATTATATTTCTTATTCTTGATTTAATGTCTGTTATCTTGAGAAAAAGTAAAAAAATAAAGTGTCTCACAGCTCATAGAATAACGAGATAATAATACCACACTGTATCTTACTGGGAACACATATTTTCAGGAGGTTATATTAAGAATCTTTCTCAAAACATCTGCATTTTGCAAGTTGCTGTCTACACCTCTATAGAGCAAAGCATGTTTAAGTATTTAACTAACAGAACCAAAGCAGATTAGTCTTTTCTTAGTTAGTTGACATCATGAAATCATGAATGTGTTTTTTGTTCATGGGTGTGTACTAGGCTAATGACCACAATGGCCTTTTTAAGCCTAGCCATGCATCCCAAATCTCTGACAAGTTCTGGTACCCTTGATAAATGTAAGTAGGGGCTTGGGAAATGAAACATTTCCAAGCAGGGGCCTGGGAGATAAACCATTTACAGGCTGCCTGGGATGAATTTCATGTTCACCTTCCAATTGTCCAAGTTATACTTGAATTGGGTTAGGGAGGAACTCTGCTTCATGCGGATGGGGAGCCTGTTCCAGAACAGGGGTAGTCTTTGTAATACATACCTGTCTCTCCAGCAGGTCCTATTTCTATCAAAGGCAAGGTTTAAGTCTTTAGAATGGGTAATCCTGGTCCTGTTTTGTGGAAATGCAAGAGGTCCATCAGAGTGGAGTCTGGCAATGCCTTGTATGCCAGGCATAAATCTTCCCTCAACAGCCTGTAGGAGACAAAATACAGGGATAGGACCATGAGGCAGTTTGCATAAGGCATGTTACTTACACCTTGTATTCTTTAAGTGAGGAACCTCAGGGGACATTCCAGTTGTTGGATATATCTGGTTAGGTACATGCCAAAGGGGGCATTGTAATCAATGAAAGGTCTGATGAATGCCGATACAATGGAACAATGACTTCTTTGGACCTAGATGCCATACCTTTGTTTATATATTACACAACATAAAATGATTTTCTCAATACTGTAGACATGTGATGGTCAAAGGCTAGATTACTGTGTATGTGTGCCCCCACATCCCTGACTACTGGGTCAGCTCTTAGGAGTGCATCGTCAATATGATAGTTACCATGGGTGGATGACTTCCCAAAGGATATTTATAATACATTTCTGGACATTTAGTTTTAGTCCATGGCTCTGATACCAGTTGTTTGCCTTTGTCAGGCCTTCCTGGAGAACATCTGTGTCAGTGGGGGATTTAATGATAGCTCCTCATTTGCAATCCTCTGTAAATTTAGTTGAGCATAACACAAGTCTTAGAAAGCAGGCCTAACCTCTTTCTGGGTTACGCCATTGTAGAGCTCGCTATAGGTGGTGGCATAAAGAAATCAAGGGGTGACCAATAAACATGTGTGCCTTTATGAATGTGTGTGTGTGTGTGTGTGTGTGTGTGTGTGTGTGTGTGTCACAACTTAAAACAAAGGAAAAAGAAAAGGATTTGTTGTTGGTCACCATACCTTGAATTAAAATAAATAAATAAAAGAGTGAGAAAGCAGTAACTGGAGCCATTAGCATACTGGAGTGCATCTCCAATGACCTAAGCTTCAGTGACAAAAAGGTAATTCTGCAATCCTATCATTCTGTAATAAAACTTTTTTTCTGTAATACTGAATGTAGTTCTGGCAGATTGGCAAGCAGTAGTAAATACAGATATTGGAAAAGGTTCAAATGAAGACTGATGTAATTAAAGGATGGAATGAAAGCTATACTGAGAGGGTTGGACCAGGTGGAGCAGTACTGTTTTAGAGAAAGAATGCATAGATATTTCATTTGAGTTTAGAAAGCCATCTGTGGGACCACTGAAGAAGAGAGTTGAAGAAGGAGAGAAGGTAGGGGAGGACATGGCTTCAAAAAGAATGAATCGGGATTTATGGTTCTAGTAACAGACTGCTAAAGTGGCATCTCTAAAAAGTCCATGTGATAAGTGACAAGCATAAAACTGAGACTTTCCAGACTTAGTTTTTATTAATTTTATTCTACATTTTATTTCACATTCTCCATAAAGTGGCATCAATGGCTGCTCACAAGTTAAAAAAATATCTTTTAAATTTTATAAAAAATACCCAGAAATGTCTAGTTAAAAAAGCATTATGGAACCCGAATGACCATCATGAACATATATGTTAGCCCTGAGAAAACACATTATACCCAATCTGTGATTTTTAGCCACTCCTTACAATACTAAATTAAGTAAGCAGTCCATGAGCAACATTCATAAGGCCATGTATAACATCCATTTTATGTTTGCACAATATCTAGTACAGAGAATGTTTTTGTCAAATGTCATTGAATCTGTATATTTTAGGTATTACAATACATACAACTTCAAAACGGTAACTTTAGTGTCAAGTTCCATAATTATCTGCTCAGGTACTAGACAGGAACTGGGTTTCATTTCATCTGTTTGTTAAATTAACACACTGGTTTGACCCCTTTTATTGTGGTACACACTCTTCCCTCCTAAAATGCTAAACAAATAGAATTAAGTGTAAATGATAAACTAGATCTGTGTCATAATATATGTATTGCAGGTGTGTGTATATGCAATATTTTGTTCTTATCATACTTTATTTGAAGCTAATATTATCGTATATTACTTGTTCATATATTTGTGGCAGATAAGCCATGTGACAAGAGTTTATTCTACTTTACTGTGACTTAATATTCTTAAGCAATATAGCTGTTGGTGTAGGCAGCATATTACAGCATTATTTATATGTTTATTGTTTATAATTAGTAGCACTGTATAAGATTACAATACTAATATAACATTAACACTGCCAAATAGGATATGGTCAGATATTTTTCTACACAGTGTGCTACCTTTCTGCTGTATGAACATTCTGAGGATGATGTTTTAAGAAACTGGCTATACTCTGTTCTTGTTTAGTTAATAACATTTTTTTTTATTTCTAGCCCTGATATTTTATTTCATTTGGTATTATTTCTATTTTGGTATGTAAGTTTTATATGCTGGTAAATGACTGACTTTTAGGATTATAGCATATACTTGGTCAGAAAATATATTGTATAGCAAGGTAGTAGGTGAACTTTGCATGTTCTCAAGTCCTAAGGTACTTTTTTAGCATACTCAGTTATAATCACTTTATTAGTTTCCCAACACATGATGTATACTCTAGAGGTTAATAAAGAAGGTTTGTTTGTTTTATACTGAGTGCAGGATTTGTTTGCTTACCATGTCAAATCAAAGATAACAAAGAATAATGACGGAGCTTCTTGTGCTCTTGTGTGCATGTTGCTGCTTCTAACAACAATTATATTACTATGCGTATATAAATGCATCATTTAAACCTTCAATTAATTATTTATTATGAGTTTATAGTGCAGAGGTAACCAAAACATTCACTCCTTTACTACTAGAAGGACCTTAAATATAATTTTGTTAATGCAGCCTTTTGTTTCTGTAGGCTATAGAGAGCTATGAAGAAAGTACAGCACTGGAAGCAGAAAGTGTTAACGTCGCCAAAATGGAATTTATAGAAGATCTGGTAAGTGATCAACACAGTAATACTAAGCAATACTTTCAGACTGTTGATTATTCACAACTGAGGCAAAATTAGGAAAAAGTTAGATCTAGTAACGTTTAGCATTTACAGATATTAATGTGTACATGAGAGCTTCATACTAGACAGGCAAAATATATATATAGCACTTTAATAGACATGGTTCATGCTGATATAATGCCTTCTCATGTAAGACACTATCTAGTGATGGAAGACATATAGTGGGTTTTTTGGGGGAGTTCTTTTTATTTATGTAGTATTTATATACCATTATAAAAATATATTAAAAGCAATAGTTTTTGTTACTTCATCCTACTATACATTGTCTTTTGTTTTAATTATTGGAACTTTAGAAACTACACTGTAGGGAATGTCTGGTTAGGTACACATAAATTATGGAACACAAAACAATGGTTTTATGTGCTAAAAATAGACATCACAATATCTGCCCTATTCTGTCTACAAGTTACCTCCCAGTATAAAGGAATTAATTGTTCATTTAAATTTGCTTAGGTAATTACAACACTGGAGCTATAATTACACATTTATGCCTAACATCTTTTGATCTAAGCACCATCAGGAATCATTTGGAAGGAGTTAGCTGGGACTAGGCCATCACAGAACCAGTGTAATGGGGTATTACTGTCCATGTGAGCTAGGCAAGCAGATGCTTTGTGATGGAGAATGCAAGCTGAACGGTATGGGGATCATGTGATGTGAAGTGTAGAGAAGGGTAAAAAGACAAATGTGAAAACTGCATAGGTTTTAGGCAAGTAAACAATATAGCAATAACCCACGCCTGGGTGTGGGTAATGCTAAATTTACCCACGGTAGGCATGGTTTGGTCCCGAGGGCAAAGCCCGAGGGACAAAACAAAGCCAACCGTGGGTAATTTAGCATTACCCACACCCAGGCGTGTTATTATTATATGACATTATTTAAGAAAAGAAACTTTTACTTTTCTTAAATAATGGCATAGTATAATGCCTGTTTACTGCCCTTCCGCAGATGTCTGGCATCCGCGGCAGTTCTGATGTACTGCGTGCCTGCGCAGTACATCAGAGTTGTGGGCAAAAGCAACGGAGAAAGCAAGATCTCCGTTGCTTTTTATGTTCGCTATGTTAAATGAGTTTAACATAGCGAGACAGTTTTAAAATAAGCAACGGACATCTCCGTTGCTTATTTTAAAACTGTCTCGCTTTGTTAAACTCATTTAACATAGCGAACTTCAAAGAAAGCAACGGAGATCTTGCTTTCTCCGTTTTTAAACACTGTCTCGCTATGTTAAATGGGTTTAACATGGCGAGACAGTTTAAAATAAGCAACGGAGATCTCCGTTGCTTATTTTAAAGTTGTCTCGCCATGTTAAACCCATTTAACATAGCGAGATTAGTGTTTTAAGGTCGAGTTATACTAATGGAAAAAAGTCCGGGCGACTGGACCTTTTTCCATTAGTATAACTCGATTTACAACGGGCACGCTGGCCAATCAGCGTGCACGTTTTGGGGGGATCATGGTATAATGGTAAGTATTTACTTTGATACACATGTGACTGCCATACTTTTTTTTTATTTTTATTTATTTACTTTATTTATTTTACAAAGGCATTGTATAGATTTACATTTCTCTAAACTTCTCTTTTGATGTTCCGTGACCAAATAGAAAGATGTACAGTACAAATAAAACCTCAACCAGAGTGAAAAATGTCTTTAAAAGTTAAATATTATACTTTTGCAATTTTCATAATACAATTTATTGTACAACTGTTGCATGAGAATGGCTTTGACAATATGAACCAAGATGGTACATATAGCACAGGAGCTATAGCATGGTGATGAAAATGTCCTTGTTCTAGTTTGTCTTAAATGCTTAATCATGCAACTAAGACTACAGCATTTTTTTTAAAGAGTCAAATTATTTATTGAACAGTGGTGCATAACCCTATACCACAGTCAAAACAAGTTGTTCAGATAGATAGGTATGACATTTTTAGAGTTGGACTCTCAGTGCCACAGTGGTTACCAGTGCTACAACTAGTTCTCCAGGCTGACTGCCAGAAGGGCTACCTTCTGTAAGGACCCTGTATCTGGTTCTCCAGTTTGACTCTCAGAAGGGGTTCCTTCAATATGGCACCTGTATGTCCTGTGTTCACATGGATTTTTGTTGCTTTCTTCTGTTCCTTCCCATATTCCAAAGACATGCTGAAGGTTAACTGGCAATCCTTAAAATTGTAATGTGTGCATGTGCTGTGTGTGTACGCACATCTATGCATAGGTCTGTAAGTATATCCATCCATCTGTCTGTTAAAAAAAAGAGAGCATCCTGCTGTCTGAGAGAGCATCTAGTGTATGTTGGTGTCCTGCTTCATTGTATTGTGCTCTATGAGTGCTAGGATAGGCTCTGGTACCTCTATGACCCTGAACTGGATTAAGTAGATAATTAGAGAATTAATGAATAAATCTCTTTGTGAACAAAGTGATTTGTGATACAGTGGCACAAGGAATCATTCATATTATCAGAAGCTATAGAGGACAGCCATTACAGGTCAGCATACCTCTCAACCTGCAGACACTGAAAATAAGAACAACGGCCCTTAAAAAATAGGAACAACCAGCTAAAAATCTGTACATCTAATTAGTATAAAATATGAATACCAAATAGAACATAACTCTTTCCGCTTCCAGTAGGAATGTGGGTTCCTAATCAGAGACACGTTTAAAAACAGAGAGTGACAAAAATGATGGAAAATATAGTGCATTATCAAAGAGATAGTGTAAAATTTGTAGACTTCAATGAGCTGTATCACAAAATTCTACCACACAAGGTAATTTATTTTTGCTTTAGAAAAATGAGTGGTAAGATGTTTCTCCTCCTTCTTTAAATTATTTTTGCAACTTGCATGTTGGTCATGTAGTGTGTTTTTTTGTGTACTAGAAGCTTCAAAAGTCGCATGTGATGAGGGGGATTCAGAAAATTGCATGAAGGGGTAAATGAATCCTGAAAATAGGGACATTCCTCTAAAAATAGGGACATCGTAAATCAGGCCTGAAAATAGGAATGTTTTTCCAAAATAAAGACAGTTGAGAGGTTAGCAAGTCAGACAGTTTAGACATGACTGGTAGTTTTGTTTTGGACCCAGTGCAGCATTAGACAACAAGAGTATGACTTGTAGATTTATTATGCATATCAGGGGCACACCCAGCCATTACAGTAGGGCCTGGAGTCAAGAACATTTTTAGTGTGTTAGAGAAGAAAATCATTTTCCAGTTTTTATATAGCTCAAGGATGTGTATGTTTTTTTATATGTTGCTGGACAGTAGCATAGCTAGGGCTGGGAAAAATGGGCAGCTGCCCCGATGCAAAGTGTTAGGGAGCTCAGTCAGCCATCCAAGACCAATCCTGATTGCTCTTTAGTGCATATCTTCATTTAAAAGCTGGTAATGTATTTGCAGTCAAACATGAGTGCTCTAATCCTCTGTGCATGGTCTGAACTGCAACAACTGCCTGCTACATTTGTAGCAAGCAATTTGCTATAGATTAAAAGAAAAAAAAATGTTTCTTATTTTTTTTTTGTTTAACTAAAACCTGAGCACTGTAGTGCTCCTTACAGTGTATAAAACCATAGAGAAAAAAAAAGTTTGTTTCTTTTTTCAATGAACATGTGATTAAGGAGGGTTGGGGTCAAGGTGCAGAAACAGGATACGGATTGGCTCCTGCATTTCAGGATCTCCTGGTACCCGATCATGTTTTTTTTTCATAGGTCTATAGTTTTTATAGTAGGCTAATGATCACCAGGGTCTTTATAAGCCTAGCCATGCAACCTAACCCAGTTTTGTCCCCAAGTACCGTGGACAATTATATAGTGGAGTATGTTAGTAAGGAGGTAGCTAAGAGTTATATGTTAGGGGAGGTAGGTTATTTGGGGATTAATTTACCTACTGTGGGCCTCTATCAGTTGGAGACTTGTCTCTATGAGAGTTACTTTTTCTGATTTTGGCCATGACTTTTTTCTTTTGTTATATACTCTGTTAAGATAAGGATTCTACCAGTAGGGTTTGTTTTTTGATGTTATATTTGGGCATTCTTCTAGTAGGTGCTGCAGCCTCAATGCAGCCATTTGATGTTTGTACAGGGTTTCTGTGAATAACTCTGCATAGGTAGCTGTGTTTACTGGGTTTGAGGAAGCTGTGAATTTTGACAAACTATCTTTTAGTAGGATGTCATTTGCTTTAGAATAGTTTATGGGTTTAGATGGGTTTTCCTGTGTGATTTTTATTTCAAAGAAAACAGCTTTGTGGTCCAACCTCACCAATGAGGATGTGACACAGTGGAGGGTGCAATGCTGTCCCATGGTGGTGAGTGCTAGGTCCAGTATTTTTGAACCTCTGGTTGGAGTTCAATGTGTTTGTGCTTATAAAGCCCAGGAAATGTTGTGCCTGTGATTTAGAGGCAGTGTACATTTCCCAGTCTATAGAGGGGTAGTTAAAGTTTCCAATGAATAACATATATTGTTGGATGGTGAGTGCCTCTAGTAGGTCTAGGTAAGAGTTGTGAGCTTTCTGGGTCATAGAAGGTGACCTGTAGCTGGCCAGGACTTTGTAAAGAACCTTGTCTATAGAGACTTGGACATGGATGAACTCCAAGGCATCATCCTGTTTAACCAAGCTGGAGCTATATTTGTTCCTAACAGAGGTCGAGAAACCTCCATGTTTAGCCCCTCTCAGTGCTGCTGTTGGCCTAAATGCATGGAAATCACTATAGCTTTGCACTGCCAGAGTAATCTTTGTGGCTTTATAATTGTCCCTCAGGTGAGGAGAAGCTGTGATGGAATGCAAAAACATGATTTGGTTGGCTGGTTGGCTCTTGCATTTTGTAAGCACCAGCCACCAGTTCATAGACCTTTTTTTTTCATTGAAGAGCTGGAGCAGATGGAGAGGGGGACATGGAAGAGATTCACAAGGGCTATTTTCCCAACCTGATTTGGAGGTTTTTCAAGGAGTATTGGTGACCTTACAATACTCATACAAAAACTGTCTCAGAGAGTAGATTTGTTTACTCCCTGGCAAGTACAATACATTTAATGGAGGAGCTAGTAATGCAACTGGAGCTATGGACAATTTATCAGTTGGTAATAATGCTTTTAACCAACAACTAATAGGTAATAATGCAAACTTTGTACCAACTAATGGTCTAATGTTTCCTATTTTTAAAGACTGGCTAAATAACACTGTGAACTTTGATCCAACCCCAGTAGTGGTTAATAGCCCACTTCATGAATCATTGGAAGAAATGGATTACAAATTGTTAAAAATAAAAAAAAAATTACAGTTGGAGAACACATATTTAACAAAATGCATCAGAACTGGTAAAGGTGATGAGTGAACTTGACCTGAATATTACTAATGACCCTGAATTTGATAGGTATAAATGTGATTATGGTGGAATCTTCTCTAGCATGGATGGCAAGATTCACCAATTATGTAATCATAAAGTTAAAAAATTGGGGAGAGACCACATCCTAGTGCACAAGTCTGTGGGAAGAGGAGGTTTGATAAATCCTATCAGCAAAACCCTTGTGTTGTTTTTCAACTAGATATGACTCAGACTTCACAGAGCCATGTGAGTTCTGTTAATAACGAACAAGTGGACACATCATCTTTTTTATTAAATTAAGCATATTTTCACCACTTTGGAGATCTGAGAGGTTAAAAGGAAGACAACAGAGAAACCAATGGGAAATGAACAATGGGCCACCGCCTACAATGGGGAACCAATGGAACAACAGGAACTAGTCACACCCCAATCAACAGAACCAATGAAATTGGCAACCTCGGAGGTGAATGATTTGTTAAATATAGTTCAAGTTGAAAACTTATTGGAGAAAGAAGTCTGCACAAGTATTTGTAATGAAAGCTCATTGGGCAAAGAGGTCTGCAGTATTATTTTCAATGAAAAAGCTGAATTTAAATTGTTTAATTATACACAGTTTACTATTAGTAATGCATTGGTTGGGACATTCACAAAAGGTCTGAGTTTTGCTCCCTCTAAACATGTTAATATTGCACATTTATTGCCAGATTTAAAGTTGTATACAAGGAAGCTGAATTTTAAGTGTATGCTTAATGAAATGTCTTGAGCTATGATGGGTTTAAAAGTTTCTAGCACTTTTAACACTCCATTACATTCAGCCATACAACTTTATGAAAAAATCTGCAAATTTGACTTTAGATTTTTACAAAAAGAGGGTAAGTCAACTATCAGACATACTATTAGCAAGGACAAACTAGAGGAAATAAAATTGATTAAAGAAAAAAAATGTTAGGATTATGATACCCGGTAAGGGAGGGGGAATAGTGGTTATGCATAAGGAACTTTATAATAAGAAATGTTAAAGTTACTGAATTATAACACCTATATCCCTGTTTCCCTTAATGAAATGAACGGTGCTTATAATAGAATAAGATCACAAATAAAAGATATATTTATTAAGAATATCTATTGATAAATTTAATTACCTAAATGTAAGTTACCCAGTTACTCTTAACATTTTTGGTATCCCAAAAATTTGTAAAGGTTTAAATGATCTGCCAATCTGCCCAATAGTGGACACTAGAGGATTGATTATGAGTGCCTGTGCCAAATTTTTGGATAACCAGTTAATGCATTTGATAGAAAATGAAACGCGGGTATGTAAGGATTCTTGGGACTTTCTTAATAAAATTAATAGACTGCGGTTTGATACAAATGACTTATTAGTTACGATTGATGTAAAAACCTTTATACAGTTATTCTTCAGCCCTTGGGAGTAAAATAATTTTGTGAATTTTTATTAAAAAATAAGTTGGAACAAGTAAAAATGATTTTTTATGAAGAATTATTAGAAATGGTTTTGAAAAATAATTTGTTAATGTTTGAGGGAAAATATTTTTTACAAAAAGAAGGCATAGCAATGGGCTTGAGTTGTGGTTCCCTGTTCACAAATATAGTGATAATTTAATGGGAAAAGCACTTCCTATTTAAAAGCAAATTTAGGGGATTCTTTTAGGATTTATACTCGCTATTTGGATTATATTTTTTTAGTATGGAAATAAAGTGAAGAAAAACTTGATAGCCTTAGAAGGCTGAGATTTAATTGAGCCGAAACTGAAGAAGGCTGAGATTTAATTGAGCCAAAACTGAAGAAGGCTGTGATTTAATTGAGCTAAAACTAAAGAAGGCTGTGATTTAATTGAGCTGAAACTGAAGAAGGCTGAGATTTAATTGAGCCGAAACTAAAGAAGGCTGAGATTTAATGAGTCTGTTTATTATGCTGTAAGACAAGCTAATAAAATCATACAGCTTGCCATGATCTGCTGACTTTGTTTTATTTTTTGCCCTGGAAGCTATCACGACTGTCACATCTGGCATATGATGCAGCTGTACCAGAGATTTGCCACTGGGGACATCCCTTATGGCCACCTAGTGGGGGATGCTGGTTACGCACTGGAGTCATGGCTGATGACACCCATCAGAAATGCACACACACCCGAACAAGAACTCCATAATGAGGCACACGTACAGACCAGAATCATAATAGAGCATGTGTTTGGGATGCTCAAGTCAGGGTTCCAGTGCCTGGACATATCTGGTGGAGTCTTGCAATACTCACCAGCTACATATACCCAAATTGTCATCATATGTGCCATGCTACACAATATGATCCTGTGGAAACAGGTGCAGCAGGAACAGCACGGAGCAAGGCCACACATCCCCCCCCCCCACCATTGCCAAGACCTGCACAGGCACAGAGTGACTTGGAGGAGGAATAACCTGAGCCTGCCCCAGTAGGCAGAAGGAGGCATGCCCAGTATGCCCAGGCCATGGCAAAGAGGCAATGCATAGCACATACACTGACACAGTAAGAACCCAGGGAATGACACCTCTCTCTGATTCACACATACAGTAAAACGGATGCCAAACATGACACTACCTGTACTTACTATGTGCATCCAACATAGTCAGCCCTCCAGCACCATTCTCAATACTGGCACAGCCACACGGTAAGTCACTCTCCCTATCAATTGCCGAATGGAGTAGTATGTTTTGTTACTTCTATCTATGGTATGGATGTGAGCATGCAAGGGAATCGGGTGACTGAATGGGATGCCAGCAGACAGTAGACACCTATAGTGGCAGCATGAAATCTGTAACAGATACTGGTGTCACCATAGTAGCCAGTACTAGACAAGGTGACAAAACTGGGTCTACTTTAATTAAACGAAAGCGGAATTAGTCGAATATGAATCCGTCGACACATAAACAGCGAAACGTGATAACGTCGAACACGCAAAACCACAAAATTTAAACATCAAAACAGCAATAGTCGGCCAACCCAACTGCCAGTAACATACTACCTACGCAAACACAACAACAAAAAACACATACATACACTAACCAAAACCCTACTACTAATCCTATATTGAAGCACCAGAACCCCACTTGTAACCCTACACTAAACCCCACATACACAACTATCTATGCACTACCCTTAACCCCTCCGTAACCTTAAGGTCCGTAACTACTGCACACTTACCCTACAGAACTATACCCACACAAAGCAAATATTCCACACACATACACTTAACAAAACCCTACACTAAACCTTACATACATTACCTATCTATGCACTTACCTTAACCCGCACCCTAACCTTAAGGTCTGTAACTATCGCACACTTACCTTACTGAGCTACACTGCAGATGGGCCAACTATGACAATTCGACATTTCCAATTTTGCTATTTAGTGCGTTCGACGTTTCTGCATTTCGCTGTTTACATGTCGACGGATTCGTATTCGATGGATTCCGCTTTCGTTTAATTAAAGTAGACCCAAGAAAACTCACTGCAGGAAATGTGGTGGGCCAGATGTGTGTCCATAGGACACACACATGCCAGTCAGGGTGGCTCACATACCCAGCAACAGTCTCAGCCATTAGGACAGGCATAGAGAAACACAAACAAAGGCTGTGCTAAAGCCTCTGATTGATGGCTTTTGGAGAATATCCCCCCTCCAGACCTACGCAGACAGACTACAACAGGTCAGGCAGTGGGATGTTGGTTCTGAAGGGTAAGAAGTCTGAAACTGAAATGTAGGTCAATCAAACATAAGAACTGTAGTACACTGACATGCCTCTAGTCAGCATGATAGGTTAGAATACAGAATGAAATGGAGTACCTGAAATGCAAGTACAGTCGTAGTTAATGTGTACAAGTGTCAGCTGTGTCCACCCCCCCTACAATCCTATGTAGAAATGTAGTAAGA
This sequence comes from Protopterus annectens, assembly GCF_019279795.1. NCBI lineage: Eukaryota > Metazoa > Chordata > Ceratodontiformes > Protopteridae > Protopterus > Protopterus annectens. The sequence goes on from NC_056728.1 coordinate 268,326,390, forward strand.
TATATGTGTAGGTATAATAACAGTGGAGCACAGATTACCTGAGCCAACCAAACTAGCAGGATAGATTATAGCATGTGTACAATATGCAGGGCTGTGTGTGTTAGGTTGGTGTGTGTTGTATATTTTGTGAGAGTGGTCAGTATGTTGGCATGGTGAGGTTTGTCCTGGTGGCCATTGACCAGTACTGCCAATGACAGGGCCAAGTTCTCACAACTGCAGTGCCAAACACAATGCATCCTAGCAAAACACATTCCAATAAGCCATAATAAATGTTTGGATGTAATATCAGTCACCATCTGCCACCATCTGAAAGATGGACATGGCATGAATGTGGGCCCAGACATATAAATAGTACACAGGTTGAAGTACCCCAGACAGACAGTGTATAATATGTTACTGTCAAATGGACACACCTTTGGAATTGTACATACAGGTTCGAAGGACATTAGTTGGGTTTGCAGTATGGAATACCGATGTCGTCTGGCTAAACACTGGCAGACCACACAGGTCACAGGTATGAATTATTGAGAAACTGCTGATGTCCCTGCACAAGCCAGCATAAGTGGAATGCCCCATGCATATCTGTGAGGCAGATGCAAGTAGTGTCCATAGCACACATGCACCCAGCTCACCCCACCATCACCCACAGGTACCTCACAGGTCTTATCCCTGCTGTTGGGAATGAGTACAATATGATCCCCACCTCTGTATGGCAATAGCCAAATAATGCAGCATGCAGAAGAGGTGTCCCATGCAGGTGTGTCCCTAGCTGTAAGACGCACCCTGCCAGCATCCACACCACTGGATCAATAATGACAGAAAGTATTAGCATTAACACCTTGCACACCTACCCTGTCACCCCAGGGGAATATAGTGTCTTGCAGTCTGGGACTGTAGGAGTGACACAGTGCAATGGCCTCCTGCAGCTAGCTTGCATCACTACCAAATGCCCTACAGTCTTCTGCCAAAGGCCTGTACCCATACTGCCAATGTATGTTATGTCATGGACTCCAAAATAATAACATAACACAGTCCACAGAACCCAAATGCAAGGCCATGTGGACAAATCCCAGTAACATGTCCACCATGTCCTACTGCATGAACTGTGGACCAACACCAAATTACTGCTGGGATGAGGTGATAACTATAGGGAACTTATCAGATAATGTTTGCATAATGTTTGGAAGAGGATAATAGGGGAGGTAGGAGCATGGACGGCATGGAGTGTGTGAAGTCTGAAACACAGCCATGTGCATATACTATCCCTGCCTGCAAACACAGGAATGGGTGGCAACAAGCCTGCTCGTAAACCACAATGTGAAGGGGTAATGTCCAGAATTATGACCCCTGCCTCTGGGTAATCTGTGTGAATCTGTACAGCTGTGAGGTATGGCCACAGCAGGATATGGCCATACTGTCAGGTCGATGGATGTACAAGCATGGGATTCTCAGCTACCACTGTACCAAGGTGCTGAATCATTTACACAGACCCATCAGCAAGTGTCCGCAGCTTCCCCTCCAGAATGGCATGATTGTGCAAGAATATGTAGGCTGCAGACCACAATACTGGACACATCTGTATTTACCCTGTGTTCCCCAGGACATTACTGCAAGCAAATGTGTATACCTGACAGTACTTGATGACATAAAACATCACATTGTAAAACAGTACATATGTCTGAATATCTCTGCTGACACCATGACCATGTAGCAGAAGCAGCACAGACACTATTACCTACAGTAGCCCACTATCCTTTGCCATTTTGACCCCATATTGTCAACCGATCTACAGATATCCCGAAGGAACAGGTTGCTAGCTGTAGGTGTAGAATACAACTGCCTGCACTGGAGTACAACCTACCTGGAATGGATTCACACATTCAGTACAGAGGATTATACTGGGCATGCTCCCACACTTAGAGAAACAAAGCCCATGTCTGTCAACAAAACACTGAAAGGTCATACTGGGCATGTCTGGCAATAACAGTGGAGTATGCATATCTGACAGTCACAGATGTTTGTGCACACACTCCTCATTACACACCAGTCATGCTTTGAACACACATTGGATAGGAATACACACACATATCCAAGGACAACACACTATAATAGGCCAAAATTGCACATACATAGATTTGTGGAAGAGAGTGACAGTCAGTGACAAGGAGCCTCGCATCATGAGGCCTGTCTCACCCAGCACACATTCAATTAGCTAAAACCACATGATGTCAAAATGTCAATCACTGTAGACATTTGCCTCTGGTATTCCTCAGCATTAAAGTGACTGTGGTGTTTGTGATAACTGTGTAACATGACTGTACAAGTCAGTAGTCATCTAGCAGTTGTATACATGTACCTGTGAAATATAAACCTGTGTCTACCTGAGTGTTGTGTGTCTGCTTCCAGATGAATGGGTGATGGCCCATGCACATACACTGCACTCCCCATTGCCCTACTATTGCAGGCCTGCTATCCTCACCTTGAAATACACCTTTGGGGAAGGAGTAGCCATATAACCTGCATGGTATGTGTTATAACTGTGTAATGCTATAGTGTGATGTACTAATTAGGTAGGAGATCTAATCCCAGACATGGCAGTTGTGTTTGTCTGTGTAGGGATCAATGCTTTTGAGGCCATTCACACTCACTACAATTTCAAATGCCCTACTTTGGCAGGGCTGCTGATGTCATTCACTTTGAAATACACCTTTGGGGAAGGAATAGCCCAGTAAGCTCTGTGTCATGTGCTATAACTGTGTAGTGCTGTAGTGTGATGTACTAGTTAGGTAGGAGTTCTAATCCCAGACATGGCAATTGCAGAATGTTGTGTGTGTGTGTGTTTGTCTGGGTAGGGATCAATGCTATGGAGGCCATTCACACTCACTACAATTTCCATTGCCCTACTTTGACAGGGCTGCTGATGTCATTCAATTTGAAATGCACCTTTGGGGAAGAAGTAGCCTAGTAAGCTCTGTGGCGCATCCTATAACTGTGTAATGCTGTAGTGTGATGTACTAGTTAGATAGGAGTTCTAATCCCAGGCATGGCAACTGTGAAACTGTGTGTGTGTGTGTGTGGGGGGGGCAATGTTTTTGTGGCTATTCACAGTTACTAGGCACCCCTAAAAATGGAGAACATCGCTATCTCAGCAGTAACAGAGACCTGATGCAAGGCTCCAAAGAGCACCCTTGCAATAGCAGGTACAGCTCCCACCAAACCTGTCGGCCACCAAACCAGGAACAAAACACTAAAGGGGGAGCAGTGTCCATATGCACCAAGGATATTAACACCACCAGGCTACTTGCTCAACAGAATGCATCTGAAATACCCCCGGTGCAACTAACACTAAGTAAGACTGCAATCCAAATTGTATAGCTTGCTACAGATCCCCCACCATGCCCCAAGATTCCCACTACACCTTTTGAAACATACTGGGAAATATTATGATACAACCAAACACTCTAATACTGGGTGACTTACACTACCCTGTCATTAACTGGGAAAACTACTTGTGTACCAACACGTGTGCCCAATGGTTCTTGGAAGTTATAATTCCCAATGCCCTGGATCAAGTAACCCATAGTCCCACCAGGGGCTCAAATATCCTAGACCTGGTCATTACCAACATGGGAAATCAATGCTCTACACCTATGGTCACCCCATCAATGTTCAGGTCTGCCCATAAGCTAATCACCCTTAACATCCACATCCCTCTCCCACACCCCAGCAAGGAAACCTCCATAACACACATCTCCAAAGTCATCATGCTACACATGTCAGACGTGACTAACATCATGACACCCATGCAGGCGGGAACTGAAAAGATGACTGCTGAATCCTACATGAAGGCACTGTATGAGCACATCCACTCATGCATGAATCATGCCATCTAATATAGAACTGAGATGCTCCCCACCAAGAAAAGGAAGCCAATGTGGTGGCCCCTACCATAAACATACTGTACAACAAAGGAAAGAAACTGTTGCAGGAACGAGTTAATTTCCAGGATGCAAAATACCCCCTTACCAGGCACAGTAAAAAGCTGAGATCCCTCATAACATCCACCAAAGCTAGTTACAAACATAATATAGGCAAAGATACCAAAGACAACTGCAAACCGTTCCATAGCTATGTCAGGAATCGAAATGGCAATGCTCAGATCTGCTCTGAGCTGCAACAGGATGGTAATAAATATACTGTTCCCAAGGATATTGCCAATATCCTGGCAGATCAATTCAGTGTCAACTGCACCCCTTTCCCACCCACGAAAGGGCCCATCTCAACACTGAAAGATTGCCAGATTCCAGTAATAATGGCCACGCAGGTAAAAATCACACTCTCCAGAGCTAAGACTACAGCATCCATGGGACCAGTCAACATCCTGGGATGTGTACTACATGAACTACAAAATGAACTGGCACCTCACCTACATGCCATGTCTAATCATAGCCACACCTCAGGCTTCGTGCCCACTGTGTAGTGCACAGCTACATTATATCAGTCCACTAGGGGGGATCCACCTTGGATCCTGGAAATTACAGCCCCAGCAGTATGACGTGCCTGATCTGCAAGGCCATGGAATGTGTTATCATGAAAACAAAAACAAAGACATTGACAACCTGCAAACTGGGTTGGGTTTGTGAAGGGCAAATCATGTCACCTGAAGCTGATTGACAACTTTGAATCAGTATCCAGAGCTGTGGACGAGGGTAAGATGGTTCACACAGCCTATCCTGACCTTGGCAAGGCCTTCAACACCACCACCCAGTCTGGAATCATAGATAAATGTACCAAGCTGGCCAGTAATCTCTATGTCACCCAATGGGCTGCCAACTGCTGTACTGACAGAACCCACACTGTCAATGTAGGTGACACAAACTCCAGCCCCAGACAAGTGACAGTACCTCAGGGTTCAGTCCTGGGACTGCCCTTGTTTGGCATCTACTGCTCTGAAGTATAGGCCAACACTAAGGGACTCTGGCTAACAAAGGTCACAGAAGACTGCAGACTGGGAGCCAATATTGAATCCCAACATGATGTAGATATTCTACAGAAAGGCCTTACAGAAAGAGATGCTTGGTGCCTGAGCCATGGCCTCAAGATCAATGCCAAGAAATGTATAGTTTTCCCTTTGGGAAGGGACATTACCTGTGAAGTACCACATAGGTGGAAGTACACTAAACACCTAAAGTGTGATAAGAGACTTAGGGACACAGGTGGACAGTGGTCTCACCTTTGATAACCACATCGCTACAACAGTCAGGGAATCCACATATGTGGCATACCTCATCACTAAGGGCTTTACATCCAGGAAACATGAGGCCATTGTCCCATTGTAGTCATCTCTCAGTAGACCCAGTACAGACTACAACAGCTCATTAGGAATGTACCTCACAAGACATCTACAACAACTAGAAAGGCCACAGACATACCTCACTAAAAGAATCACAGGCCTAAACCAGATGCCCTAATCTGACCGTCTGAAAGTTATCCAGCTATACTCTGGCACATATCGTGCACTCAGAGGCAATCTCTGCTTAACATACAATGCCATGTCAAATCCAGAGCTGTTGGACATGCTACACTTAAAGAAATCCAAACCCTCACAGCCACATGCTCCAGGGATCCAAACCTTGTCATCACAATGAAAAATATATGCTGGAGGGATGTGTTCCTGACCCAGAGACTCCCCAGACTCTGGAATAGACTACCCATACATGTCAAGCAGAGTGTCTCTTTGGCCCTCTTCAAAAGGAACCTGGACAATTGGATGGGAGATACGAAATTGACCCCGGTGATCATGTCAGTTGCCCTGCTAGACAGGGGTCCAGGGAAGTAAATATTGTGGGAAGACATAGCCAGGGAATTGTCATGGCTAGGCATGTATAGGCCCTAGGGACGATAACCTAGTACCAACCTATGAACCTATGACTTACACTATCTATTGCCCAACCTTGGAAAGGCTGTTGATGTCATGCACTTTGAAATACACCTTTGGGGAAGGAGTAGCCCAGTAATCTCCATGGTGCATGCTATAACTGCATAATGCTGTAGTGTGATGTATTAGTTGGGTAGGAGTTCTAATCCCAGACATGGCAACTGAAAAACCTTCTGTGTGTTTGTCTGTGTAGGGATCAACACTTTTGAGGCCATTCACAGTCACTACAACTTCCATTGCCCTACTTTGGCAAGCCTGCTGATGTCATTCACTTTGATATATACCTTTGGGGAAAGAGTAGGCCAGTAATCTCCATGGCACGTGCTATAACTGCGTAATGCTGTAGTGTCATGTACTAGTTAGGTAGGAGTTCTAATCCCAGACATGGCAACTGTAAAACTTTGTGTGTGTTTGTCTGTGTAGGGATTAATGCTTTTGAGGCCATTCACAGTCACTACAACTTTCGTTGCCCTACTTTGGCAAGCTTGCTGATGTCATTCACTTTGATATACACCTTTGGGGAAGGAGTAGCCCAGTAAGCTCCGTGGCACATCCTATAACTGCTTACTGCTGTAGTGTAATGTACTAGTTAGGTAGGAGTTCTAATCCCAGACATGGCAACTGTAAAACCTTGTATGTGTGCTTGCTTGTCTGTATAGGGATCAATGCTTTTGAGGCCATTCACAGTCACTTCAACTTCCATTGCCCTACTTTGGCAAGCCTGCTGATGTCATTCACTTTGCTATACACCTTTGGGGAAGGAGTAGCCCAGTAAGCTCTATGGCACATGCTATAACTGTATAATGCTGTAGTGTGATGTACAGATTAGGTAGGAGTTCTAGTCCCAGACATGGCAACTGTAAAACTTTGTGTGTGACTGTGTAGGGATCGATGCATTTGAGGCCATTCACAGTCACTACAACTTCCATTGCCCTACTTTGGCAAGCCTGTTGATGTCATTCACTTTGAAATACACCTTCAGGGAAAGAGTAGCCCAGTAATCTCTGTGGCACATGCTATAACTGCATACTGCTGTAGTGTGATGTACCTAGTTAGGTAGGAGTTCAAATCCCCAACATGGCAACTGTGAGACTTGTGTGTGTGTGTGTGTGTGTGTGTGTGTGTGTGTGTGTGTGTGTGTGTGTGTGTGTGTGTGTGTGTGTGTGTGTGTTGTTGTTGTTGTTGTCATGTGTATCCTGTGTGGAGGTAGCTGTGAGTGTGTAACAGGAGTCATTGTGGAGTGGGTTTTTCAAATTTCTTATATGGTGGGCCTATTATATGTCACAATGTCCCCCTTACAAGAATAACAGATGTCAAACAGCAGAGAGGCTGGGGTAGACAATCCATACTTCCTACATGTGACATAATGGCTTGGGAGACAATATAGGCAACCCGTGTATTACCCAGAGAACACTCTCCATCCATGTCTCATACACAAACATACTTGGCTAGGCAACAACCACTATGTTGGTATTTCCCTGCATATTGCCCACAGATAGTAACCATGGTGTAATTGCAGTGGACTACAGAGGACATGACACCCTGTTCCATCCCTACAATAGGAAAATCATTGCATACAGCACTCCTTCGCTATATTCCCCACTGGATGCTAGCAACAACTGTAGAGCCAGCAAATGTAACTCACAAAGGACATACCATGCCTTATACACATACCCAGTATGGACAGGTGCCACTGACGCCAGTGAATACCTGTATCATGCTGTCAGTGTAGGTGCAAGGTCAATCTGGTGTCCATAGCCAGTTCTCTCCACATGAGATCAGAAATGGCACATCTGAGGATAACAATCTGTCTATACAACATGCCCCAGACACCCCAGGTACACTTCCACATGTCACAGAACATGCATATGGGATGTGTGCGCATATCAGACACCATCCATGTTACGGAATATAGAATACATACATGACATGCATTGCACAATACTGGCCACCCACAATAGTCACCCAGATGACTGGATGGTGAATACAATACCCACCTGTGTGGGCCAATACAGACATTACATTCCTGAGCCACAGTGCAGACCACTGTCATGTGGCCTGATGCCAAGGTGTACCCTTTACCTAGCCTTGTACAGCCTTCTGGCACAGTCAACCACTATACACCTGTGAAGCAATGCACCCATGCATGTCAGTACTGGCAAACCTGTGTCTGTGTGTGTGTGTGTGTGTGTGTGTGTGTGTGTGTGTGTGTGTGTGTGTGTGTGTGTGTGTGTGTGTGTGGAGTATAATGGTTTGGACACCATTCACACTCACTACACCTCCCATTGGCCTACTGAAGCATGCCTTCTGATGTCAGACACCTTAAAATACCCTTTGGCCATATATCATCCTGATAACCCTTGTGGTGCATGTGATACATGTGTATTACTGTATTGTGGCAAACCAGCTTGTTGGGAAGTCTAATCCTGACCCTGCCAACTGTGATAATGTATGTAAGTCCCTGAGAGAGTGTGGCTGTGTTGACCTTGACACCTGTTCTTGTGGACAGGCACATGTACTACACCAACCTTATCCCTTCTTTATCACTGTTGCTGATATCACTCATCGTCAAATGTATCTTTGGACAACTCCCTAACATGTAAGCTATGTGGCGCATGCAATAACTGCATAGACATGTAATAGCAATACATAGTCAGGCAGGGGTTTGAAACTCTGTACTGGTAAGTGTGTGACACAAACATGTTTAGGTTTTACTCTCCCACCCCCTCTCTGTCTTACTTTGTCTCTGTCTGTCTCTCCCACTCTCTCTCTCTGGTGGATGTGGAGAAGTACACCTGCTTTGCTTAGGCAACAGCTTGTATTTTGTAAGTGATGCTCATGATCAGATGATGGCCTCTTCACGAATTGCAGTCT